>NC_086319.1:51347905-51445405 GCF_036172605.1 Pelobates fuscus | reverse complement strand
GATGACAGACACACACACTCACTGACAGACAGACACACACACACATACTCACTGACAGACAAACACACACACACACTGACACAGACAGACACACACTCACTGACAGACCTACACACACACTTACACATTCTTGCACACATATACTTTTCTTTATTGCTCCCTACCTTTGGGAGCCAATGTTGGGCCTCTCCCTGGGGTCCAGTGGGGAATTTCTATCTGCTCCTCACTGCTCCTTCATGCGGTTTATTGATGCCGGGTCATATAGTGATGCCGACGTCATATTCCGGCGCCCGGCTTCACTTCAGACGGTGCGCGCGAGGGAGCAGGGAGGGAGAAGGAACACTGAGCTCCCTTGCTGGCACTCCTCCCCGGCTGGGTAAATGTTAACCTGTAATGTGGGGAAAACAGGTGCCTACTCTGCTAAAACACCAGCATGTACTCGCGGCTCGCCGAACCACAAAGATGGTCCTTGCGGGCAGCGAGTTTGACATGCTTGTTCTACAGTACATTGTACTTGAATATCACCTGCCATAAGAAGGTTTAAGCAATAATAAAAACAAAATTTTATATTACTAGATTCCATATTCAGAGTATGCGGTTATCCTCCCCTAGGTGGCCTAAACTGATGATTGTATTAGTGTGATAGCAAAGCACACCGACAGGCTGCTCAGACACGTTCTGCACATACCATGGCGTATACTAGGCTTTCACTGGCTGAAGGTGATGAGTGTTACAATTCACAGCATCCCCACTACTTATAATTGTGCTGCTCTCAATTCCTTAGCTGTGCACTCTAGTTTTTGCCGAATGCAACACACACAATGTGTAACGATTTGTGCTTGAACAAAATGGTGCTTTTTGTTTTGCTCTATACTTGTCACCTTCTATCAATTTTGTGATACGAACAAAATGGATTTGTGCATTAGCAACTAGAAATTTTAGGCTAAATAATCTTTATGGTTGTAAAGACTTAGTGGTAACGCAATCAGATGGCATTAAGTGAAAAAGATACTAATTCACGGAAAATACACTGAAAATACACTTCCTTTAAAAAAACAAACAAGAAGTTTAAATATAGGTACAGGATGACAAAAGAAACAAGACAATGAGATGCATGAAAACCACAGGGAGGTCAAACAAAATCAGAAGGTACATGTTTAATCAGAGACTAAGGTACAAATCATAATCTCTTCTTGTGAATATTAAATCTCAAGGCTGTATTTTTTTTGTGGCATGTTCCAATTCATCTGTGTTCAGCAGCATTTGAAAGTTAATTAGTTGAGAAGAACATTGTGAGCAACGATACTAATGAAGGGGTTTTATTAATTAAATTCTGAATAATAGTGGATTCTAATTTAGATAAATATCGCAGGTTTAGAAAAATAAAATTACCAGATTTTACTATTTCATGACATAAAGTCATGATTTTATTAATGACACAGAGGCGAGTATTATGCTGCACTCTTTCTTTATTTCCCACAGCAGCTAAGAAATCTAACATTCAAAAAATCATCGAAGAACATATATATATATAACATCAGAAGTCAATCTTCCTAGTAACCGGAACAGCCAATCTGCATCCAGTCCTTGGCGGTAATAGGCGGTAACCGTTAGATCACTTTCTCTTTCTTGCAATCCCGAAGAGAAACAGAACATCCAGAACCATGGAGAAAACAAATCCACAACAGGCAGTCAGTACGGAATCACCAACGTGACCTCGAAGTTACGCCCAGGGCCGGCCTTAGGCCTTTGGGCGCCCTGTGCGAAAAATCTTCACAGCACCCCCCCTTCCCGTTCCCCCCTCCCCCACTCATTCCCCCCCTTCATCCCCCTTCCCACACACCCTGTCACACACACACACAGGCAGACAGCCATACACACGCACACACAAACACACGCAGGCAGTCACACACAGACAGCCACACACAAACACACAAACACACACACACAGACATAGAATGTGACGGCAGATAAGAACCATTAGGCCCATCTAGTCTGCCCAGTCAGTCACACAGGCAGTCACACACACACACAGGCAGACAGCCACACACACACACACAGGCAGACAGCCAAACACACAGAGGCAGACAGACACACACACAGTCACACACACACACACAGGCAGACAGTCACACACACAGACAGTCACACACACACACATACAGTCAAACACACAGACAGTGACACACACACTGGCAGACAGCCACACACACACACACAGGCATACAGCCACACACACACAGTCACACACACAGTCACACACACAGACAGTCACACACACAGACACAGTCAGACAGTCACACAGGCATACAGCCACACACGCACAGTCTCACACACACACACACACAGAGACAGTCACACACACAGAAAGTCACACACACACACACACACACAGACACAGGCAAACAGTCACACACACACAGGCAGACAGCCACACACACAGACAGTCACACACACACACACACACACTCACAGAGACAAACAGCTACACACACAGGCAGACAGTCACACACACACACACACACAGTCACACACACAGGCAAACAGCCACACATACAGGCAGACAGTCACACACACACACACACACACACAGTCACACACACACATAGACAGTCACACAGGCAGTCACACACATAGACAGTCACACACACAGGCAGACAGACAGTCACACACACACAGGCAGACAGTCACAGTCACACACACACACACACACACACACACACACAGGCAGACAGCCACACACACACACACACACACACACACACAGACAGTCACACACAAAGACAGTCACACACACAGACAGTCACACACACAGAGAGTCAAACACACAGTCACACACACAGGCAAACAGCCACACACACAGGCAGACAGTCACACACACACAGTCACACACACACATAGACAGTCACACACACAGGCAGTCACACACACAGACAGTTACACGCACACAGACAGTCACACGCAGGCAGACCGTCTCACACAGGCAGACAGTCACACACAGGCAGACAGTCACACGCAGGCAGACAGTCACACACACAGACAGTCACACAGAAAATTCACAATCCTCTCACTTCTACTCAGTTGAATCCACAGTTACTCAAGTCTAGTCTCTCCCACTGATAGACCCTTTTGCTCCCAGACTCACATTGCATTAAAATAATTTATGAATCTGCAGAAAAAAAATGTTTGTGAATTCACAAACTCTCTACTATGTCTGCTCTCAATTCCTTAGCTGTGCACTCTAGTTTTTGCCGAATGCAACACACACAATGTGTAACGATTTGTGCTTGAACAAAATGGTGCTTTTTGTTTTGCTCTATACCTGTCACCTTCTATCAATTTTGTGATACGAACAAAATGGATTTGTGCATTAGCAACTAGAAATTTTAGGCTAAATAATCTTTATGGTTGTAAAGACTTAGTGGTAACGCAATCAGATGGCATTAAGTGAAAAAGATACTAATTCACGGAAAATACACTGAAAATACACTTCCTTTAAAAAAACAAACAAGAAGTTTAAATATAGGTACAGGATGACAAAAGAAACAAGACAATGAGATGCATGAAAACCACAGGGAGGTCAAACAAAATCAGAAGGTACATGTTTAATCAGAGATTAAGGTACAAATCATAATCTCTTCTTGTGAATATTAAATCTCAAGGCTGTATTTTTTTTGTGGCATGTTCCAATTCATCTGTGTTCAGCAGCATTTGAAAGTTAATTAGTTGAGAAGAACATTGTGAGCAACGATACTAATGAAGGGGTTTTATTAATTAAATTCTGAATAATAGTGGATTCTAATTTACATAAATATCGCAGGTTTAGAAAAATAAAATTACCAGATTTTACTATTTCATGACATAAAGTCATGATTTTATTAATGACACAGAGGCGAGTATTATGCTGCACTCTTTCTTTATTTCCCGCAGCAGCTAAGAAATCTAACATTCAAAAAATCATCGAAGAACATATATATATAACATCAGAAGTCAATCTTCCTAGTAACCGGAACGGCCAATCTGCATCCAGTCCTTGGCGGTAATAGGCGGTAACCGTTAGATCACTTCCTCTTTCTTGCAATCCCGAAGAGAAACAGAACATCCAGAACCATGGAGAAAACAAATCCACAACAGGCAGTCAGTACGGAATCACCAACGTGACCTCGAAGTTACGCCCAGGGCCGGCCTTAGGCCTTTGGGCGCCCTGTGCGAAAAATCTTCACAGCACCCCCACTTCCCGTCCCCCCTCCCCCACTCATTCCCCCCTTCATCCCCCTTCCCACACACCCTGTCACACACACACACAGGCAGACAGCCATACACACGCACACACAAACACACGCAGGCAGTCACACACAGACAGCCACACACAAACACACAAACACACACACACATACATAGAATGTGACGGCAGATAAGAACCATTAGGCCCATCTAGTCTGCCCAGTCAGTCACACATAGGCAGTCACACACACACACAGGCAGACAGCCACACACACACACAGGCAGACAGCCAAACACACAGAGGCAGACAGACACACACACAGTCACACACACATACAGGCAGACAGTCACACACACACACACACACACACACACACACAGTCACACACACACACATACAGTCAAACACACAGACAGTGACACACACACTGGCAGACAGCCACACACACACAGTCACACACACAGTCACACACACAGACAGAGGCAGACAGACAGTCACACACACAGAAAGTCACACACACACACACACACAGACACAGGCAGACAGTCACACACACACAGGCAGACAGTCACAGGCAGACAGCCACACACACAGACACACACACACACACACACACACACACACACACAGGCAAACAGCTACACACACAGGCAGACAGTCACACACACACACACACACACACAGTCACACACACAGGCAAACAGCCACACACACAGGCAGACAGTCACACACACACACACACAGTCACACACACACATAGACAGTCACACAGACAGTCACACACATAGACAGTCACACACACAGGCAGACAGACAGTCACACACACACACAGGCAGACAGTCACAGTCACACACACACACACACACACACAGGCAGACAGCCACACACACACACACAGACAGTCACACACAAAGACAGTCACACACACAGACAGTCACACACACAGAGAGTCAAACACACAGTCACACACACAGGCAAACAGCCACACACACAGGCAGACAGTCACACACACACACAGTCACACACACACATAGACAGTCACACACACAGGCAGTCACACACACAGTCACACACACAGACAGTTACACACACACAGACAGTTACACACACAGACAGTCACACGCAGGCAGACAGTCTCACACAGGCAGACAGTCACACACAGGCAGACAGTCACACGCAGGCAGACAGTCACACACACAGACAGTCACACAGAAAATTCACAATCCTCTCACTTCTACTCAGTTGAGTCCACAGTTACTCAAGTCTAGTCTCTCCCAATGATAGACCCTTTTGCTCCCAGACTCACATTGCATTAAAATAATTTATGAATCTGTAGAAAAAAAATGTTTGTGAATTCACAAACTCTCTACTATGTCTGCTCTCAATTCCTTAGCTGTGCACTCTAGTTTTTGCCGAATGCAACACACACAATGTGTAACGATTTGTGCTTGAACAAAATGGTGCTTTTTGTTTTGCTCTATACCTGTCACCTTCTATCAATTTTGTGATACGAACAAAATGGATTTGTGCATTAGCAACTAGAAATTTTAGGCTAAATAATCTTTATGGTTGTAAAGACTTAGTGGTAACGCAATCAGATGGCATTAAGTGAAAAAGATACTAATTCACAGAAAATACACTGAAAATACACTTCCTTTAAAAAAACAAACAAGAAGTTTAAATATAGGTACAGGATGACAAAAGAAACAAGACAATGAGATGCATGAAAACCACAGGGAGGTCAAACAAAATCAGAAGGTACATGTTTAATCAGAGACTAAGGTACAAATCATAATCTCTTCTTGTGAATATTAAATCTCAAGGCTGTATTTTTTTTGTGGCATGTTCCAATTCATCTGTGTTCAGCAGCATTTGAAAGTTAATTAGTTGAGAAGAACATTGTGAGCAACGATACTAATGAAGGGGTTTTATTAATTAAATTCTGAATAATAGTGGATTCTAATTTAGATAAATATCACAGGTTTAGAAAAATAAAATTACCAGATTTTACTATTTCATGACATAAAGTCATGATTTTATTAATGACACAGAGGCGAGTATTATGCTGCACTCTTTCTTTATTTCCCGCAGCAGCTAAGAAATCTAACATTCAAAAAATCATCGAAGAACATATATATATAACATCAGAAGTCAATCTTCCTAGTAACCGGAACGGCCAATCTGCATCCAGTCCTTGGCGGTAATAGGCGGTAACCGTTAGATCACTTCCTCTTTCTTGCAATCCCGAAGAGAAACAGAACATCCAGAACCATGGAGAAAACAAATCCACAACAGGCAGTCAGTACGGAATCACCAACGTGACCTCGAAGTTACGCCCAGGGCCGGCCTTAGGCCTTTGGGCGCCCTGTGCGAAAAATCTTCACAGCACCCCCACTTCCAGTCACAGGCAGACAGCCACACACACAGGCAGTCACACACACACAGGCAAACAGCTACACACACAGGCAGACAGTCACACACACACACACACACACACACACACACAGTCACACACACAGGCAAACAGCCACACACACAGGCAGACAGTCACACACACACACACACACACAGTCACACACACATAGACAGTCACACAGACAGTCACACACATAGACAGTCACACACACAGGCAGACATACAGTCACACACACACACAGGCAGACAGTCACAGTCACACACACACACACACACACACACACACACACAGGCAGACAGCCACACAAACACACACAGACAGTCACACACAAACAAATCCACAACAGGCAGTCAGTACGGAATCACCAACGTGAAGTTGGTGATTCCTCGAAGTTACGCCCAGGGCCGGTCTTAGGCCTTTGGGCGCCCTGTGCGAAAAATCTTCACAGCACCCCCACTTCCCGTTCCCCCCACCCCCACTCATTCCCCCCTTCATCCCCCTTCCCACACACCCTGTCACACACACACACAGGCAGACAGTCTCACACACACACACACACACACACAGTCACACAGACAGACAGTCTCTCACACACACACACACACAGACAATCACACAGACAGTCTCGCTCACACACACACAGTCACACACACACAGACAGACAGACAGTCACACACACACACACACAGGCAGACAGTCAAACACACAAAGACAGTCACACACACAGAGAGTCAAACACACAGTCACACACACAGGCAAACAGCCACACACACAGGCAGACAGTCACACACACACACACAGTCACACACACTCATAGACAGTCACACACACAGGCAGTCACACACACAGTCACACACACAGACAGTTACACACACACAGACAGTTACACACACACAGACAGTCACACACAGGCAGACAGTCTCACACAGGCAGACAGTCACACACAGGCAGACAGTCACACGCAGGCAGACAGTCACACACACAGACAGTCACACAGACAGTCACACACACAGACAGTCACACACACACACACATACAGTCACACACACAGACAGACAGACACACACATACAGTCACACACACACACACACACACACACACACAGACAGTCACACACACACACACAGGCAGACAGTCTCACTCACACACACACACACACACACACACACACACACAGACAGTCACACACACACACACACACACACACACACACACACACACACACAGACAATCACACAGACAGTCTCACTCACACACACACAGTCACACACACAGACAGACAGACAGTCACACACACACACACACACACACACACACAGGCAGACAGTCAAACACACAAAGACAGTCACACACACATACAGTCACACATACAGTCACACACACACACACAGACAGTCACACACAGACAGACACACACATACAGTCACACACACACACACACACACACACACACACACATACACAGGCAGACAGTCACACACACACACACACACAGGCAGACAGTCTCACACACACACACACACACACACACACACACACACACACACAGACAGTCACACAGACAGACAGTCTCACACACACACACACACACACACACACACAGACAGTCACACAGACAGTCTCACTCACACACACACAGTCACACACAGACAGACAGACAGTCACACACACACACACACACACACAGGCAGACAGTCAAACACACACACAGACACACACACACAAGCAGGCAGTCACATAGTTACCTCTGTTAATTATGGATTCTGGTTGTTGGGGGAAGCAGGGACTCCTTCCTGCTTCCCCTGCATCAGTTTTCCGGCGCTTTTAGCCCCGCCCCCGCTGCACAGTAAGCTCCACCCCCGCCACACGTTAAGCTCCGCCCCCGCCGCAAATTTTTATTTATTTTTTTATTATTTTTTTTTATTATTCCGGCCGGCCATGTGTGAGCTGTGTCAGCTGCAGGGCGCCCCCTGCTCCATGGCGCCCTGTGCGGCCGCACAGCTTGCACACCCCTAAGGCCGGCCCTGGTTACGCCATAAGATAGAAACAATATGGTAATATTCAAGCTGTAACTGGGTGTACGCATTGTAATTTAATGCAAAATATACATCAATCATAATGTATATCATATAATAGTATTAAAAACATTTGTAAAGGATTAACCCACATTTGATAAAACCTGTAAAGACTTAACATGCATCATTGAGACTTACCCAGCCAGTATGTCATCTGGAAAGGGCAGGAGGGATAATACTCGCCTCCGTCACCTCCGTGTCATTAATAAAATCATGACTTTACGTCATGAAATAGTAAAATCTGGTAAATTTATTACGACATGGAGGCTCCTATTATGCTAGTTTAAAGCTGTGAAATGGCAGTTCCAGCAAAATGTTGAAACGGTTTAAAATAAAAATCTGGAAACATAGATTCTGATGACCAATTGGCAGCTCGCAAAATAACTTCTAAACGGCAGCCGACTGCAGAAGCTTTAAAAGCAATTGGACCACGTACCGAATGTGGAGAGAATACTGAAGTATCGACGGCGGCTAGAGACATAATCCATTTAACCCAGCTAGCCAACGAAGGAGAGGATACTGGAAAGTTGTTTGAGGGACAGCAAATACATTGTCTGGCCATGACTCCAGAAAGTTGAGGACAAGAGAAACATCGCAGAGGGAAGAGTAACGAGGCAAAGGAGGACGAGAACAATGCACTCCGCGAAGGAGGTGACAGACAAAGGGATGTCGTCCAATAGGGATACCCTCAATGCCTTGATGTCTGGAGGAAAGCGCAGAACGGTATAGGTTGACCATGCAGTACACTTTCCCTGCTTTAAAAAGAGAAGTCAAGAAATGTAAGATGGATGTTAAAGGAACCAATAAGGGATCCAAATCTCTTTCCAGGCACCAACCATTCCATGCATTCCAAGCAGACTTATAAGCTTGTCTCGTGCCAGGTGCCCATGCATTCTCGAGAGTAGATTGCGGAACTCCTGGGATCGACCAAGGTCCCCTGAAATCAGCCACACCACAAGATGTAGAAGGCCCTGGAGGATCGGTGGGTGAAACTGACCATCTGGGTCATGGAGTAGAGAATTGTACAACGGGAGAAAGCAAGGAAAACTACTGCCATCTCCAACAGATGAGGGAACCACGGTTGTGATGGCAATAGGGGGGTCACAAGCACCAACATGGCCTGTTGGCAGTGAGGAATCAGTGCAAACGGGGGAAAGGTGTAGTTCAATTCCGTAGACCAATCTTGGGAAAAGGCGTTTGTTGCCAGAGCATTCGTTTCTGGTCTTCAGCTAAAAAAAGAGGAATTTGAGCATTCAGATGAGGGGCGAAGAGATCTATTCCCAACCGTCCCCACAGGTCTGTGATTTTCTGGAATATTAAAGGGTCCAGACACCAATCTCTGAAGTTTTTGAGATGACAGAAAATGACAGAAGTACCATCTGCCATGGTGTTGGAGAGGCCAAGGATGTATTCCGCTGTCACTGAAATGTTGGGCATAAGGCAATATTGCCAAAAATCACATGCCATGTTCGCCAGGACTTTGGACCTCGTGCCTCCTAGATGGTTGATGTATCTGACTGCTGAAAAATTGCCCATCTTCAGTAGGATTGTGAATTGGGAGTGAGTTGGAAAAAGGCTGCGCACAGCAAAGGATCTGACCAGAAGCTCCAGGGAATTAATATGCAGTGTGGATTCTAGATTTGACCATCTGCCTCCCGTGGAGATATCTAGATAACACGCACCCCAACCATGTAAGCTGGCATCCGATTCTATGGTCAGGTCTGGGGTGGTTCTGAAGATAGCGCGTCTATTCCAGGCTTCTATGTAGAGAAGCTACCAATGAAGCTCATCTTTCGCCTCTTGGTCTAACATCACCATGTCTTCATATGATGCTCCACCTCTGAGGTAGGAGTCCTGTAGTCATTGAAGTGCCAGATAATAGAGAGGGCCCAGGAAAATGGCTTGAATGGAAGCCACTAGGAGTCCAATTACTCGTCCCAATGTTTAAGGGAGAGTTGGGGAGTAGCCAACGTACGTCTGATTTATTTCTTGATATGTACCAGCTTCGCTGTCGGTAAAAGTAGAGTCTGGAGAGTGGAATCAACTACTAGTCCCAGGAATTCGATATGTTGGGAGGCAGCCAGCACTGTTTTTTTCCAGTTTATAAGGAAACCTAGGTTTGTTATCAGCGTCAGAGTCCACATCAGGTGTGTGTGGAGAAGACTGGCTGACCAAGCCAAGATGAGGATATCGTCGGATGCCTCGACTTCTTAATAGAGCAACCACGAGTTTCATGATCTTGGTGAAACACCATGGGGCCAATGCCAATCAGAATGGGAGGCACCTGAATCCCCATTTTCGACCATGCCATGTGAACTGGAGAACATTTTGATGTTGCTCTGCTATAGGTAGCCGTCCTGTAAATCTAATTTGGCCATCTAATCCGCTGGCTGGAGTAGGACACGGAGACAATGTACGCCTTCCATCTGGAAATGGTTGTAGGATATATAACTGTTCAGTTGTTTTAGGTTTATGACTGGTCTCACTCCAACACTTTTTTGGGGGACCAGGAATAGATTGCTGACATAACCCGGAGCATGGGTCGGGATCTCTATGATGGCTTGTTTACACATCAGTTCTAGAATCTCCTTGGATAAAAGGAGAGCATCTTTTTGGGAAAAAACTATTTCTCTGGGAGGAGATGTTTGGATCAGGAATGATACAAAGTCTATCTAATAACCCGACACGGCCTGAAGGACCCAAGCATCTGATGCCAGATGCGACCACACAAATAGTAATCCTTTAACTTGAACACCTGGCTCATTTAGAGCTAAATTTACCAGTTTCGGTTTGATTTTAAGCAAGATGGATTTGCAGCGCTCTGTAGCAAGTGCATTATTTACATTGCCAACTAGGCAAATGATACATTGGATCCAACCACGGATGGTGTCTCGATCCAGATCCCAGTCGTCTTCAACCACATCAAAGATTTTGGCAACAGGACCTAATATGTCCAGGAACTTGTCAGAATCCAAACACTTTCTGGGTTTCCATACAGTTTTCCCAAAAAAACTGAACACATTTAAAATCCACAACTGATGTTTTACACGCATCATCAGGGACCGTAGGGCGAGGGTATTCTGCCCGCAACTTGTTCCACGTAGTCTTGTCCAAGGTTTTACAGACACTAGAGGCGATGTACCTTGCTACATGCTCCGAAGGGCACCACTCCATTGAACGTGGGTGTCTCATTTCTTCTGGATCAAACAGGAGAAAACCCAGAGGATCCAGGATAATCTCGCTGTCACCAGACCCCAACACACTTACCTGGGCCCTGGAAACCATAGTGGGTAAGGTGCTGCGGGAGGATGTGGTCAAATGTAAATACTGTGCAAAATTTAAGTACTGCACGCTGGCGACAGATATTCTCTGCTTCACCCCTTGCAGGAAAGGGGAAGCTTGTGTGTCCCCTCCGTCGCTCACCCCCAAACTCCATCTCTAACTGCAGCTCTCCTGCGTCCCTGTACCCTTGTTTAATTTTTCTTTAGTTACCTCATCCCTTCCCTCCCCTCTCCACTTGGCAGCTAAGAGCATGTGCATACTATGACATTAGACAGGGGCATGCTGAGGGGCACCGAGAGCTGCTCAAGGTAAATAAACTTTATTTTATTACTATATATATATATATATATATATATATATATATATAATTTCTTTATTATTTTATTAATACTTTTTTAAACCTTTGGAGAGGGGGTGACCTTAAAGGGACACTGTAGTCACCAAAACAACTTTAGCTTAGTAAAACAGTTCTGGTGT
Organism: Pelobates fuscus; assembly: GCF_036172605.1. NCBI lineage: Eukaryota > Metazoa > Chordata > Amphibia > Anura > Pelobatidae > Pelobates > Pelobates fuscus. The sequence continues at coordinate 51,432,930 of NC_086319.1, read as the reverse complement.
ATAGATCATGCCGCTGCAGTTTCACTGCGCAATTACCTGCCATTTTTGGAGTTAAATCCCTTTGTTAAAGCAGTCCTAGCCACACCTTCCAGCATGTGACATACACAGCCTAAACACTTCCTGTAAAGATTTAGCTAATGTTTACACTTCCTTTATTGCAAATTAAGTTTAATTTAATATTTCTTATCTCCTGCTCTGTTAATAGCTTGCTAGACCCTACAAGAGTCTCCTGTATGTAATTAAAGTTAAATTTACAGAGCAGATAAAAACTTTTAATATAAGTTAACATCTGATTGAAAATGAAACCATTTTGTTCTCAAGCAGGCTGTGTGAGTCACAGTCAGGGGAGGTGTGGCAACAAAAACAAGAGTGATTTAATTCCAAATGGCAGTGAATAGAGCAGTGAAACTTCAGGGGCATGGTCTATACACAAAAACTGCTTCATTGAGCTATAGTTGTTTTGGTGACAATAGTGTCCATTTAAGAATAAAGCCCAATGGGGCATTATTCAATTTAAAAGAAAACTTTGTTAAAAAGGGTTGACGTAATCGTTTAAAGTTTTAAAACTGAAAAGGAAAATGTAAATTGGAGTCTTTTTACATAAATAATATTAATATTGTGTGCCCGATACATTATTCTGAAGATGTTATGTTTACATGGTGTGTAATTTGTTTTTATCGGATGAAAAGGCACACTCATTGGAAAAACTGAGTGGTTAGTTTTAAAAAGATGACTATGTGGTCAGTAATGCACATGTTTAGCACAATAAGCATGAGTCAATTAACTTCTTCAGTATTAGGTGTTTAACTGCTTAAGGACACAGCATCAGAATTAAAAGCCCAGCATGATGGAAAATTGTGTCATGTGTTCATAAGCCGTTAAGAACACGGAACACTGGATACAATATAAAAAGTAGAAATTCTAAGTCAGAGTTCTAAAAGTCAAGCAACCTTTATGGAAACTAGCAGAATGTTGATACTGGGTGCTCTACGTGGAGTGTGCTTTATTATAAGCCCCATATGTCTCTCTAAACTGTCACTGCTGCTATCTGCATGAAACAGGGAGAGTAATTCAGCACTCTGTTTGCGAATAGGTTAGATATCACATAAATCATTCTTATTACCATGTGGGTGCTGTCGTGTAAGTGTTGGTCCTAATATTGCATAACCTACACTGCGATGTAAAGTATTTTGTGTTCCTGACCATATAGTGTTCCTTTAAAAACACAAATATACCTGGACAAAAAAACAGAAATTAAGACCAATTCACATAATTACACATTTAGGGTAGTGATTAGCATAATATATAGGGCTTCGGATAGGGCTAAACCCCCAGATATAGGGCTTTGGATAGGACTGAACCACTAGTGAAACTGCCATTCTCTAAAAAGCAAGGTCCATAATGGACAGATATGCATAGTCAGCAGCAATAACAGGCGTGTATCTGCACAATGTCAGCTGAAGTGAAAAATAAATGTACCAAACTGTACGCAGTCCCATGGAACACAGACTAAGACAGCTGTGAGGATGTGTCAATAGCTACCAGCTGCCTACAGTAAACAGCATAGCACCACTCTTGGCATCGAGAGTTCTGGATAAAATAACTGTCAGGTGGATTGTGGATCCAATGGCAGCCTTATCCCATTTAGCATGTAAGCTCATTGAGCAGGGCCCCCAACCGTCTGTTCCTCTGAGTAAATTTGTCTGGTTACAATTACGGGTCTGTTAGTCCACTCATTGTACAGCACAACGGAATTTGCTGGCGCTATATAAGTGATAAAATAATATGTAATAAATGAAAATATAGAGAAACAGTCAACAAAACAGACAGTGATTATGAACGATGTGCAATGTAGGACATGTTTAATCAAACCTAAAAGTAGAACATCCTAGACTGGGATTTACAGAAAAACCATTGGTGATGTTCTTTCGTTGGGAGTTGAGCAATTGAGGTAACAATTTAATATTAATGCATAATATAAAATATAACGGCAATTTATTATCATGAAGATTTGGATTAATTTAAAATACATGCAAGATTCTAAAATGTAGGTTATGACGACGGATATCTGAAAAGTAGGTTTGAATTAAATGTCAACAGTATCACAGACTAGATTAAATATCAGTGTGGGACATAAAACCATCATTTTGGTAATCTCAGCGTATCAGCGTATTATTGCATCAAAGCAGGTTAGTGACTTGCAATTTGTCTAGATTCAAAAAAAACTTCTTGTTAAAGGCACTGAAATTAAAACATAACATTATATTTATGACTGTATGATATTCTGTATGATATTCTACCAGATCCATCAGAGGCAAAATATTTTCATTATTTGTTTTATAAGATGTTATTATTGGATGAGTTATACATCTGTCATCGTTTAGAATCAAATGTGGACAATTTACTGGGTTTAAAATGTCTGTGAGGAAAATCTATCTATTAGGAAACGCATAAACAAAAAAAAGAAAACTGTCAATGAAAGACCTAAAGAGCTAAATGCAACAAATACAGAGGGGCTTGTGGGAAGAAAGAGACATACAGAAGGAATGGGGGGGGGGGGGGGGGGGAGAGACACACAGAGGGGCTTCGGGAGAGAAAGAGACACACAGAAGGGCTGGGGTGGAGAAAGATACTCACAGGGAGGCTGGGGAAGAAATAGATACACAGAGGAGCTGGGTGGAGAAAGAGATACACAGAGGAGTTGGTTGGAGAAAGAGATACACAGAGGAGTTGGGTGAAGAAAGAGATACACAAGGGGCAGGGAGAGACACATGAATGGGATTGGGGGGAGAGACTTGCAGAGGAACTTGGAGGACAAAGAGTGAAAATGAGTCACACAGAGGGTATGGGGAGGAAGGGAAAGAGAAACACAGATGGGTGGGGGACAGAGACACAGAGATGCTGGGGAAAAGGAGAAAGAGACACACAGGGTGGGAAAAATACGCACAAAAGAACTGGGGAGGAAAAACACACAAAAGGGTCTGGGGGCAAGACACATATAGAGGGGCTGGAGAAGGGAAAATATACAAACAAAGGGGCTGGGATGAAGTAAGAGGAACACAAGGTGGGTTTGTAAGAGACACACAAGAGGGATAAAAAAAATGGGGGTAAGACACACTAGAGCGGGTAATACAATCAAAAGAGGGGATAAAAACACAAACAAGGGCAAGAAATTCAGAAGAGGTGTTAAGAGAAACACAGGTGAAGATAGATTTATTTTTTGTTTTTTTGGGGTTGATGCATCTTCTGTATTTTCTGCTTTCCCTTTAACTCAGTTCTTCAGTACAGGAGTCTATGGCAAAGAGTTGATTGACAAGTGAGAGAATATATACAATATATACATTTTGCTAGTTTGCCAGCAATCCTGCAAACACAATGTACAGACAGAAGTTATAATTGGTGTGATTATGATAGTAACACATATATGTGTGTATATGTAATATATATTATGCTTATAATATTTACACATGTATGCTAAATACACACATGCATTTAATTAATATATATCATATATGTAAAGGGCACCTATTGGCCTATTTTAGCCCAATAACATATTCAAAGTGAAAAGAACATTCATAGCACCTCAAAGTAAACAAGATAACTTCATTTTTTTCCGAGGTGCAACAGCATACATTCACCATTTTAGTCCCATTACCAAGCTTTCTTTAATGTGTCAAGGTAGTTGGACTGAAACGTGGATTATATGCAAATGCACGTCTGCTTAAAATAAATCCGCTTTCTTTCACGTTGGGGTAATTATTTTCAATTTTAAGTTATCTTTTCCACCTCTCTATCTGCACACTATGTTGGTGTGATGCATTATTTAGCTGGTAAAGAGATTTTTTTTCCAGGGATAATTTTAGTTCTCATGACCGGTGTATAGTCGCCATATGGGCTGGCGGAACCTTGGACAAAAAACCCCCCACATACCTAACCCAATAACACACTGACACCTGGTATATGGGAAAATTTGTCCACAGCTTTATTAAATAATTTAAATAATATATAACGATAATATTGCTTTAAATAAATTAACATATAAACATGGGTCATTGCCCCCACCTTCCGCCCCTCTCATCCGTATCCTTCTTTTTAATAGAGGGCAATGACCCCCAACATAACAAATACAAATATGTAACGACATTTTCCAACCTCGCCAACTTGAACCGAACAAGTGCCAACAATAAGTAACCATGGCAGGGGTATACCCGGATACCCCTGCCCCACCAGGTTCTGAGCCACCTCCAGGACTCGAAACCACCATTGACCATAATTCCACTTTTTTCCATGTTCCTCACGTTCCTCATAGGGAGCCTATGTCCTCTCTCTCAGCTCCCTATCCCGCCGCTGTGAAAAAACGGGAAACCCCTATCTAAACATAAAATATAGGGAGGGTGGGCGGGACAAACTGAACCGGGTAGGAAATTAGAAGTGAACCTTACAAAATGGCTCCTCCCTTAAATAGCCAATCCCACATATCCCATAACCCACCTGTCCTGTCTGTTCCTCCTGGGCCCGCCTCCTAACCCCTGTCAAGGCCCTGTTCCGCTTAAGCTGCGCTTTGGCTACATGGGGCTACAGTCTGGCCCTGGCTGTATCTCCTCAGATCCTCTCCCTGCATGTAACAAAAGGCAGAGGGGCTGAATTAAGGACAGCAGCCACAAAAAATCCTTCAAGGCCAAAACCTACTTTAAAAAAAATTCATGTAAATTAGCTGATATTTAATGGTTTATTATATGTTATGGGAAAATAATGCCATCTTGTGGTTAGTTATGATGTCTCCAGAACCCTACAAAGGAATTATTTCCCCATAATTACACTTCACGGCTATACATCCAGTAAACTACTGAGTAATCTCACAGGAAACCAAGACTGTCTTCCAGCTGTGAACCGTTGCATGCAAAAGTGTGGGTCTCCCTGACCAAAAAACATATTTTGTTGATTATCTAAGTGAATACAAGTTAACACAAACTCTGTCCTGAACTAACTTAAACTCAACATATTTCTGTAAACCTTAGTGTACAGTTACTATAAGTTTGCTGAAATTAACTCATTGAAAACAAAAATGAAATAGTAAATGTAACACGTGCAAAGGTCTGGTTACCCTGCCAGTCAGTACTTAGTAACACTGTCTTTGGCAGAAATCATAGCCGCCAAGCACTTCTAGTAGCCGGCTTATAGTCTTTCTATCATTGCTTTGAGATTGTTTTCCCAGCCCTTCCTTAAAGGGACACTGTACTCACTATAATCATTTCATCTCTTTGAACTGGTTATGATGCCTGGAATCTCCTGGCACTGTCTCTCCATACAATGTTAAACCATTTTAGAGCAGTTTAACACTAAATAAGGGATCAAGGCCACCCACAGTCCAGCCTCTTCTGGAGGTGTGGCCAAGGCAGAGATTACACACTTCCTATAATATATATATTTTTTAAAATGAAGTGTATATAAAAAAATTAGAAAATCCCATCCCTACATTTAGTATATGACAGGATCGCCAGCCATATACATACACATAGGTCATAAAGTGTTTGACTAGTTATTCGGTCTGATGATGTCAGTGCACAGTGCAGGGAGTGAAGCAGGGAAGACCATAGAGCAGAGCTGCCCAGTAGGTAGATTCTCAGATGTTATAGAACTACAACTCACATGATGCTTCCCATGCCTTTACAATGTCTTTAGAATGACAGAGCATCATGTGAGTGCACTGACATCATCAGACCCAATAACTAGTCAAACACTGTCTGACCTATGTGTATGTACATGGCTGAAAGATCATGTTATGTACTAAAGGTAGGGATGAGTTTTTCCTCATCATTCTCCGAACACAGACTTGAGTTTTAAAAAACATATTCCCTTTTACTACTTGATGAAAGGTATTGTATTAAAAAATGCAGTTGTCCATTAACCCTTATTCGATATTTGTATATGTCACTTAACACTTATAGATCCACGGACTTACTCTTCAAATCATGTACATCCACTATTCTACCCATATATATGCATACTAAGTGCCACATGCCTACAACTTGTGTGCCACAATGCATTGCGCAAAAGAGGTCAGAAGAAGGGAGATACAAAACAAGGGGAAAACCCTCATTTAAGCAATGGCAAAGCAAATACCACTGACAACTATAGCCTACCAGAGCAGGACACAAACCACTAATCCGACAACGTTTCGGCACACACATATCAAGGGAATCTGATGGTAGTTGCTTTGCTGTATATATTCCTGCCTTTATCACTGTGTCTTTTGTTTTGTATACTGTATACTGTATGTTGTTTTTTTCTTACCAGCATTTATGTGAATAAAGTATTGATTATAGTTTAGTTGATGTGGTGAGCATCCTGATTTGTGTGTGTGTTTTGTGTGTGTGTGTATAATATTGTTTATGGCACCTAAGGGAGTGTCTATCTAGGTCTGCACCCTGCTGATAATAGTTAAAGTTATAGAGTATACCATCCATGCAACATTATTATTGTAAAAAAAAGGGGGCAGAACAACCCCCCCTGGTTAGCCAAAAACCAAAAACTAGCGTGGTGAAACTTGCTTCCTGTCTTCAAGTGAATTATCATGAAAAAAAAAACCTGGAAAAACCAAGACAAGGGCTTGTGTTTAAATTTGGTGTTTATTGCAAGTCTTACAAGATATACCCATAGTAAATATTAGCAACATTAATGCTTTAGTATAAGAAATGTTTACAAACGTGATCAAATTCATAAAAGCACTAATGTTTAATAAGTACCAGTAAATGTTATATAATACGTTCAAAGTTAATGTATTGGGAATTTTCATTAAAGGGACACTCCAGGCACCCAGACCACTTCTGCTCATTGGAGTGGTCTGGGTGCCAACTCCCACTACTCCTAACCCTGCAAGTGTAATTATTGCAGTTTTTTATAAACTGCAATAATTACCTTGCAGGGTTAACTCCACCTCTAGTGGCTGTCTATTAGACAGCCACTAGAGGGAACTTCCTGGTTTCTAGCACAGGAAACCTGTGCTAGAGCGTCGCTGGATGTCCTCACGCTGTGTGAGGACCTCCAGCGTCGCTCAACTCCCCATAGGAAAGCATTGAAATTAGTTTTCAATGCTTTCCTATGGGGAGCGCTAATGCGCATGCGCGGCATTGCCGCGCATTAGGTCTCCTCGGCCGGTGGGCGGGATCAGTCTCGCCCACCGGCCGACGAAAGCACAGGGAGGAGCGTCGCGGAGGAGGAGACAGTGACGAGGGACATCGCCACTGCCTCAGGTAAGTCACTGAAGGGGTTTTCACCCCTTCAGTAACTGGGGATTGGTGGGTGGGAGGGAGAGGGACCCTCCAGTGCCAGGAAAACGGATAGTTTTCCTGGCACTGGAGTTTCCCTTTAATTAGTTTTTTCTTAGTTGAGTTTTTCCGACACTGTCATCATACATTGTGTTGTCTAACCATTGTTATAAAGGAATTAAAAATAATGTTGATATTTAATGTTTTGCTTGTGTCCTGTTTTAATAGATGGCTTGTAAATTATTTTTGTGTATCTGCATTAGTTGTCAAATATATTGAAATGAGAGAGTCATTGTGAGTACTTGCTTACTATCAGAAAAACAGAAAATATATAACCACTAGAGTGTTAACTGAGGGCATACTGGGTGTGTTTTTCTTCTGAAACTAGGTTTATGCTCATGGGAGGAAGAATGGTGAGATGTATATAGAAATTTTGGGGTATACAAAACCACAGCAGTGGCTCATTTCCTTTTTCAATTGATCCCCTTAAGGATACCGAAACTGAGAACATACTGTGAAAAGACTGAATATTGCAAAAAAAATTGCAAACATTACATTTTATGTTTATACAATATATCCCCCAGTGCAATTTTGTTTTGGTTTAAAACCCAACAATATAAAAACCTCAGACAGTGTTAAAGTGGCTTTATCTCCGTCTGGGGTCTTTGCATATCTGATGGTGACTTTGCAGCTTGCAATCTGGTGGCAGCAGGGTGCAGGGAAAAGTGATTTTTACTTAACTGAAGCTGTCCCCTGTGGCCGTCGCCATCTTTTTCTATGGAATCTTCTTTAGCTCTTGGCTCTTCATTTGAAACAGAAGTTGACATCAGTGCTGTACTCTCCCATGAAAAGTACAACACTGATATTTATGGAAGACCCTGTGAGATGACATTAATAACGGCAGGGGACTTGACTGAGCTTGATCACGGTTGCTCCCCCTTGTCAGGAGGCATGCTATTGGCTTCTCTATTTAGGGGCCGTCAATGACCCATAGCACCAGGGAGTGGAGTTACAGTACCCACAGGAGAGAGAAGCAAGCACTTGGAAGCAGCGCAGGGAGAGTACATCAGCAGCAGCAGCTCCTCTCCCCCGCCAAATGTAAGTGTATAAAATTATCTTTTTCTTTCACCTCAAATATTTACTCAAATATATAATTAATATATATATATATAAAGCCACAGAAGTCCAGAGGTTACAAGGGGATGGGGACATTTCTGACACAGAACACTTTGCTGCCTGTCGTTAATAATTTTAATAACTCCTACTGCACATACAAAGCATTTTCTTTAAAGTGCTCCATCACTCAGTACCAGAGACATGAGACACTCATGCTGTGGCTAGTTGAAAGGTTGTGAAGCTTCAAACTACAGGACTGGAGCTGTGACTCGGAGGACTGATCTGATTCTGATTTCAATCTGATTTAATCTGTAATGGTTGTTGATTCTGTTAACCATGTCAGCTACTTCTTGGCTCCATATTACTAAATTAATTATATTGACAAATGCAAAGGTAATGAGTCTATCAGTATCCGACTGCTTTAACCTTGTGCCTAATGAAGTAACCAACATGTTGCAGGAGCAATATTTAACAGAAAGCTAAAGTTGTCATAGCAGGAGCACCACTGAAGATGAGATCAGATGAAGTTGAGAGGGAGAGCTAATAGAGGGCTAAGAAGAAAGACAGAGAGAGCTCGTGCATAATACAGAGACATGTACTGTGTGGGGATCTCTGAATTGCAGTTCTGTGTATCTCCTTATTGTGCTCAGTTCTGTGTGTTATTTCTCTTTTATGTATTTTGCTCAGCTCTGCCTGTTGTATTGGTAACTTTGTAGTCTACCTAGCTCTGTGTATTGTATAGGTATCTGTGTGTTATCTCTGTATTGTACTTAGCTCTGTTTTATTGTGTGAGCATCTCTGTGTTGTGCTCAGCTCTCTGTATTGTATGAGTATCTATGTACTGTATGGGGAGGAAAAATATTCTGGGACACGATACTGGCACCTCACCATCGTAAAACTTCATCAGCTGCCACTGAATATATACTTTAAGGAACTCCAATTCTGTCTCCCATACCGTTACTGGTGTGGCGATTGTCAGACCCCACCCACCACTCCCTCTATTTACATCATCCTCTGTATACTACTCCTAGGGTGGGCCATCTTTTATTACAGGCCTACCGCATTGTTGGTTCCAGCACACCACAACCGACTTTTCAGATATGATGTGTCATGCATATACTAATTCATACTATGTGACTTGTTACGCATTATGCCCCAAACACGAATATATATATGTTAATACAGCCTTAACCCCACCCCTTCTCATGTGTGCGTAATGGTATGTTTTCCTTAACTTCCTACATTGTAAGCAAAGTTTTCTTATTTAGCTTATAGAAAAAAAACAAGCATAATTAAAGTACAGGAATTATGCCTATTATATTTACACATATGTTAATGTACATTTATATATGCATAATACAAGAAATGTCATTAATATGTACCATATGTAATGAGCAGATATTGTCCGAGTCTTGTTGCTAGGTGCATACTCCAGCACAATAACATATTTAAAGTAAAGAGCGCACCCACAGGACTTCAAAATAAACAAGATAACGTCAATTTCTTTACAGTTGTGCCCTACATACATTCACCATTTCAGTCCCATTACCAAGCTTTTCTTAATATGTCAATGTAGTTGGACTGAAACATTGATTACATGCAAAGGCACGTCTGCTTAAAATAAATCAGCACTTTTGTTTATTTTGAAGCCTATGAGTGCTTTTTTTTACGTTGGAGTAATCATTTTTAATTTTAAGTTCTCTTTTCTAACTCTGTACCTGCACACTATGCTGGCGCGACGCATTATGGGGCTGGTAAATATTTTTTTCCAGGGCTGCTTTTAATTCCCAGTCCGGCCCTGAGCAAGCACCCTGGCTCAGATTTGTGGGAGTGAGTGCAATTCCACATATACTATTCAACATTCATTGCCAGGAGACAGGCATCCAAGGGTCAGTGGTTAGGGATTGGTTTAAGAAAATGGAGTGGGGTGGAGTTATAAGGGGAGTTTAAGTAGTGGCCATTTTAGAGTTAAGTTGCACTTACCTGTTGTTGTCCCACCCACCCTCCCTTTGCTTTCAGGTGTTTCCCGTTTGGTCACGGCGGCGGAGGATGGAGAGTAAAGTTGGGGGGAGAAAAGAGTGAGATGGGGAAAAAGTTTGGAGTTCAGGGCTAATAGGTAGGCCTTTGGACTGGTTTGGTAGGTTCAAGCTCGTAGGTAGCTCCGAACCGGGGTGTGTAAGGGTGTCTCGGGATGCCCCTACACTTGTGGTGCCCTTTGGTGGCAATGGTCATGTTTCAATGTTAAGTTAAATGTTACAATGTTTGGGTATTATGTTATGTGGGAGTGGGTCATTGTCAGGGGGTTTAAATTGTAAAATGCAGGATGGTAATTGTGCAGGCCAACGTTGGCCTGCTGTTGACAATGACCATTATATTTTATGTTAATAATCAATAAAGCTGTGATATAAGTTTTGCCAAAACCATGGTGTCAGTGTTTTATTGGAAAATGGGTAATGGTGGGGTAATGGTAGATTCCTGTCTATGCCTTAACCAGATTTCAGACTCCTGTGACTTTCACCCCATAGTTCTTAGTGTGTTTTAGGTTTTAAGCATTTTTTTGTCTATGCTTTTACGAGTTTTCCCAAATCACAAGCCATGTAACTGAAACCTTTATTGCCCCCTGGTAAAGGTAAAAGTTCTATCCTCAGTCTATAGTCTGCGAGTGATGACTGATTTGACAAGTGTATAGTTATAAGGTAAGTGTGGCAATAAAAATAAGTGATTGGTGATTATTAAACACTTAACATTTTGGAAACTTGTCTGGCATTTTCCATATACACACTAAAGCTTTTATAATATAGTTAAGGGTCGATGAGAGCAATTTTGGTATTGACATTTGGGCTTGGTATTTACAGCTGTAGGGTATTCCTTTAAAGACCACATAGAAAAGCACACTTAGAATGAGGATATTGTGCTCACTATATTAGGTGGGACAGGACACAGAATTTGAGAATTGAATATTCTATTGCTGAATACACATAGATACACCTGTAGAATGAAGAATAATTCTCTGATTCCTTTATCTATGTCATATAAAGGAATCCCTCTCTGTATTTTGTGTTTATTCCATGCACAAGCTTGTTGGTTTGTTTACTCTTAACGTGGATACATGTTTCCTGCAATGCTTTCCTATGTGGATTTTACTGACACTGAATGTCCTAATGCAGAGCAAAAATCAGGAATTGCTTCTAGTGGCTGTCAATCAGACAGTTTTTCTACATTGTAGGACCATGGGGGACTGGGGGACTGCACCCAAACCACTTCAATGAGCTGAAATGGTCTGGGTGTCTATACTGTCCCTTTAAACCTTCTGTGCTGCCTCAGTCCACAAAACGTGCCAAGCTGCAACCTTGTTGTGTGATTCCTTGTTCTTGAGTCTTCTGTGATGCCACCTTGTGCTCCTTGTGTCTTTACACCAGATGAATCCTGACATTCGACCTGAGTGTCATGCTCTTACATTCCACTTTGCGTAACAGAAATGTCTTGATTCTATGTGTCCTGTCTCCCAATGACAGATTAGAGCCACATTGTATACCTTCTCTCTGTGTTCACAGACTGGTTGCTTGTGAGACAGACTGTCCCTTACCAATATTTCCAGCCTTGGTACTTTTCCAATTCTAGGAACTGGCTGGATCTGCTCTTTGCCAAATTTGTTTCAAACTCATCTACTGCATTCATGCTCCTGTAGAGTCATTTACTTGCATATTATTATTATTTGTATGGCGCCATCAGATTCCATAGCGCTGTACAATGGGTCACATGACCATTATCTTCCCAGACTATGCAACCAATACAAACCCTCACTAACCATGCCTCAGTTGTTTCACAACTTAACTGCGGACATCTGAAATTTCCTATTGTATAGTGTATTTTATTCTTGGATACTTATACAATGAAGCCAAGTAGATCAACCCCCTGTTTCACATCAGTTACATTACTTGCTATTGATACACTTTCCTTTCATTTCCCACACTTTCACACTAATGAAAGTGATGATAATATGGTCTATTTTATTACCGACGAGTGGTAGATTCACAGAAACAGAAAAAGTTGTATCAGTAATATTTCAGTATTGTTTATGTTTATATTGAAAACAAAGTCTGGTTTCTCAGCTCCTAATTTAATTAAACAATTTCAGAACAGCACCAATCTTTAGGAATAAAACCTATCAGCAAAGATCAAATTACAAAAACAAGAGAAACCCTAAATCGATAATCTTCTCTCTATAGAGAAGCATTGCTTCAAATGTAATGCACATCAGACAAACCATTGAAACATTTTGATAGTAGTGTCACTAATATCATTAGCATTGTCCGCAATGTTTTTCTGAATCACTTCTAGATGTTGAAAGGTAGTACATAGTAACTTTACTAAAATAATGAATTGATCAAGGAAGGATCTTGGTTACTTTATCAATTTTTCTTCATTCCACATGCTACTCAACAGCATGAAGAAGTTATATGTACATATAAGGAACCATTGTAGATCTTAAAATACATGTACGTAACCACTAGCATTTCAAGTTGAAATTGTAAATATATTCTTTATTTTTTTTATAGTAATTCGTTTTTCTTTATACGCCTGCCCTTTGGATATCGCTCTCAAACCTGCAGCATTGCTCCAAAAATACTAATACATGTGATGTCGTGGCTCTCAGGGTTTCTGGGAGTTGAACTCCAGCTTTTAGCTTTCGACAGCAGTAATCTGACAACTGAGAGTAGAATTGTCCAAATCCCTGCTTTTTCTATAAAGTTATTAAAACTTCAGAGTTGAGTCACTTCTAGTTTGGTCAATTCTAGATTGGTCCAGAGCTTACTTCAGAAGCTGCACATCCTGATAATTTATAGTAACTGCAGAAACTTATTTGTCATTATTTTGTTACACTTTTTAATGCATTCATTGTGTAATGAATTTAAAAAAGTATGCGTCAGCTACAGCGTGAAGAGCACCTTCAACTTACATTATGCACCTTAGTGAATTGTTTAAAGTGTTACCTGTTACTGGAAAAAAATTAAACATTATTTCTATTCTGTCTAAAACATTTAAATAATGAATGCACTATCAAGGTGTTAACCCAGCTCTTCCTGAATGCAAACATAAATACGACAGAAGCTATTTCGTTTATATGACAACCAACAAAATGGTTTCAGAATAATAATTGGTGATTGACACATGAGGTGACACAGTTGATTGCCCTGTATAATTTCCCAGCCTTACACTGCATTCCTACATTGGATTATCACATATATCTTGCAGACTCATAGTCTGTTGTAAGAATGCATATTTGCAAACATTGTGGTATATCTTCACAAGCTGTTGAATGTGTTTCCTGTCTGCGTATAACACTTCTTAAGAAAAATACATTGCTATATGCTGTGGCTTGTACCCTTGGTGACAAGGTACAGCATTACTGTAATTTGTTTTTTAATAGACAAATCTTCCAGTAAGGCCTTAGCTTTACAAACCATCTCTTAAACAGCTGGAATTTTTTTTTTTACCTCTGAACGGTTTATCAATTTCTTATATTTCAATTTTCTTTTTATATAGTGAGACAACATCTCTCTATTTGATTATTATAAGTTTTGAGTGCCAAAACAATCTTCTTTCATGTGGAGTTCTTTAATTCATTGTTCAATGAGTAATCACATGTTCTAAAGGTTTAAAGGGACACTTCAATCTTTTGAACTATATACACATTTTCTTGAGCTACAGCTCCAACAGCCACTATGTTAACTGAGCTACACACAGAACACATGGAAATTATAGATGCTTGAATTTTGTGGGGGGGGGGGGCTGCCCCCTCCGTCTACCACCTTACCTGCACTAACTATTGATATATTTAGCATTAGAATGTGTCTAATCATACATGTAGAATGTTCTGATTTGGGACTGTATTTGCAATGCAAGTTACATCATAGTTTGCTTAAAAAAAAAAAAATATGAGCTGCTTTTTCATATGTGTAGGGAAGCTGCCCGTGGCTTTATTAAAATACTTAATTTTAGCAAAAATGGGAAACCATTCAATGACCCACAGTCACATACTAAATCTCCTCTAATGATTGCCAGAGCCACCATCACATCGACTTGTCGGACACTCGTGTCCCAGCTCTGCCTATTCCCCCAACCTCCTCCAACATGATTGGCCCTGCTTGGGAAAGTGTCCCCTATAATGTTAAAATGCTGGGATCTCTTCCTCCTCGCAGTGCCGGTCTCTGTGACTGGCTCACCTCCATGTCTGAGATTATCGGAATCAATGATCTATGCCTAATGCTTTCGATCTGTTATTTCATCTGAAGCGCCTCTAGTGGCTGTGAGTGACAGCCTCTATAGGCACTTAGTCCCTGTAATGAAAACATTGCCGTTCTTCTAAACGTTTTTAGCAGCAGGGTTAAATGGGAGGGAGGGGGCATGGATCCCAGACCACTTCACTGGGATAAAGGGACCAAACCATTTACATAACTACATAAATAATTTCATAAATATACACGTGGACTTCAAATATATAAATATATATATATATATATATATATATATATATATATATATATATTCAATGTGCATATTTATGTAATATTTTTACTTAAGTAATTTTATTTAATGTAATTTGGGGGATCTGCCTGACAACCCAGGCCGAAAGTCCAAAGAATTTAATTTGCTAGCACTATAATTAACTCTGTAATTTTCCAAGACACCCTAAAACCTGTACATCGAGGGTACTGTTTTACTCGGTAGACTTCGCTGAACACAAATATTATTGTTTCAAAACAGTAAAACCTATCACAACCATGATATCATCAGTGAAAGTGCAGTTTGTGTGTGAAAAAAGCAAAAAACTTCACTTTCACTGACAATATCATCGCTTTGATGTGTTTTACTGTTTTGAAACACTAATATTTGTGTTCAGCGAAGTCTACCGAGTAAAACAGTACCCCCCATATACAGGTTTTATGGTGTCTTGGAAAGTTACAGGGTTAAACACAGTGCTAGCAAATTAAATTCTTTGGACTTTCGGCCTGGGTTGTCAGGCATGTCCCCCAAATTGCAATCAATAAAATTACTTAATTATGTATAAATATTACATAAATATGCATGTAGAATTTAAATATATACATATTCATATATTTGAAGTCTACGTGTATATTTATGAAATTATTTATGTAATTATGTATATGGGAATATGTATATCTCGTATTATTTTATTTATTTATATATATATATATATATATATATAGATATATATATAATTTCATTCTAAATGTATTTTGAGATATATATATATATATATATATTAATATCAAAATACAGTTAGAATAAAATTACATATATATCTATAATTGTTTGTAAAAATATTTTACATTTTTTAATTTATTTTTAATTAATTATTATTTATTTTTTATAATATATATATATATATATATATATATACACGGGTGTAATTTTACTCTAAGTGTATTTTGTTATTAATTTGTTATTAATGTATATATTAATAAAAATACACTTAGTATGACATCATATATAAGATATATATATATATATATATATATATACATACATATTATATAAAGATATAATATATATATATATATATATATATATATATTTTATTAGCATTCTTTTATTTTAAAAACGTTTTAAAAAGTTTTTACACCAGCAGGGGGACTGCCTGTCAGTTCAGGCAGTGATCATGATCGCTTCCAACGCTCACATTTGCCACGGACGTACCAGGTATGTCCGAGGTCGTTGACGACCGTTTTTTGCGGTCACAAAGGGGTTCATTATATAGAAATACCTGCATTTGTTAAACAGAATGCACTAGATTTTGTAGCTCCTAGAATCCTAACCACTTGTTCAATGCCCACTTACAAATTAGTCTTCTAGAACACCTAAATAACTGCAAAGTGGGGCGTGGCCTAGTGGCGGAACAAAATGGCCGCATAAACTCGCAGCTCCTCCGACCAACCCGCTAACTGTAAGAAAGCAGCCACGCCACAACGACATGGGGAAACACTCCAAAGCCGGGAGCACCCCGAATCCCTCAGGGACACGCCAGGAGATAACAAATACCTCAATGCGGCAATTCTTAGCCGCAGCGCCGGACCCGAACTCCCAGGCGGCGTCCGAGGCCTACACACAGTCTGAAGCCTCAACTACGAACTGCTACTCCCCAGAGAGGGAAGAACACGTGGCAGCCCCCCCGGCAGACTGGCTCAGCTTGCTAAAGGCACTACCAACCCGGGCAGACCTGACTAAAGCTACCACAGCCCTCCAAACCTCCATCAGGTCGGACCTCCAGCTGATGAGAGCAGACATACAAGGTATGGCAGACCGCATGGCCCAAATAGAGGCAGACCACGACACCTTAACGGCAACACAGGCGACTCAAGCAGCAAACCAGGCACAACAAATGACCCAAATACAGGCCATGGCACGACACATAGAAGACCTGGACAATAGGGGCCGCAGAAATAATTTACCAATACGCGGCCTACAAGAAGGGGAGGAAACTCCTGCCCAACTAATAGACCAACTCAAAAATATCTTCAATGGCCTCTTGAGGTGCCCCAAGGAGACCCCCATAGAATTTGTCAGGGCCCACAGAGCGCTAAGACCCAGAGGCCCCCCAGAAGCCCCCCCATGGGATGTGATCTGCTGCCTAGCGATCTATGAACTGAAAGAAGAAATCCTACATGAGGCCCGTAACAAAAGAGAAATTATATACGAAGGCCAACAACTTCAACTCTACCCAGACCTCTGCCCGGACACACTGGGGTACCGCAGAGCCTTGAAACCACTCACTAGAGCGCTAGTTACCCAGAAAATAAGATACAGATGGACCTTCCCAACAGGCCTGATAGCCAATACAACAGGCGGCCCCTAACAGATACGCACAGCACAGGACCTACAGGAACTCTCGGAAGAACTCCACCTCCCCCACTTAACCTGAGATGGCCGGACCTACTGGACTACTATAACAGCCCACCAACGCCACAAGGGGGACAACCACAGCCGCAACGCAGACACAGAACAAGGATGGAAACCGTGAGACAGGCCGGGGCAACCCGCTAGCCACACCAGGTGAATCTGAAGAAACGAGGGGACACACGGAACACGGAACTATAAACATACACGCCTGGGCCCCAGGCCACACATACACACGTACCACACACATAAGCCTAACAATGCGCAGTGACTATTGTGGAGGAAATCGGGATGGGGAGGAGGGGGGGCAAGCAAAAGAGGGGAGTAACACAAGAACTTTAACTCATGCCCGGGTCCTCGACAAGAGGGACTATGGTGACCATGGACTGGCCTATGAGAACAACAATTTTGGGAGGGGGGTAAGGAGGGAGGGAGAGAGAGGGAAGGGATAGATCAGGAGCGGACCCCACCGATACAGAGGGCCGAGAAGGAAAAGGAGGAAGTCACCATCCAGGGCTAGACAAGACAGATTACAGAGACCAGGAGGACTGACCCCCACCCAACCCTCAGGCCACCACCTGCAAAAAAACAAAACACCACAGTAGACCCACCACTATAAAAACATAAGGGATGAGAACCACAATGGCACCTATGACCCACCCGACTGGCCGAACCGGGCAACGCCAAATGGCAGGGCCACTCTTGCAAAGTAGACCAACCCAACAAATGGGCGGAGGGGTAGAAATATTTAAATAAATAAAGACCAGACCACGCAAACCACACAGGCCCAGACAGACGCCCAGTGCACACCACAACAACTGAGGTCCGGGTCTCCCATTTGAAAAACCAACCGATGCTGGCTAGACAAACTATTGAGCGGGAGGGTCGACGGAGAACACAGGAGACTCTAGAAAGGAAAAGGTTTTCCACACACCGCCCACTGGAAAGACACACTTAAGTGTCACACCGTCCGTTAGTCTCTGACTGAGAGATAGGGACCAATCCCTATGGATGACAAGGAGATAGGCCACGCACCCACCGGAACGAGGGTGTAAAGTTTGCGGCGGGGGGGATTCGACTGGGCCGACTGGTACGGCCAGGCCGACTCCTGCCTTGCTCACACCTTTGCCTTACTTTGTTACATAGTTTGAATTACAGTTAATTGTTACTGTTGAACTTGTTACTTTTCACAGCGCGTTGCTCTCACCCGTGGGGCCCGCGGGGGTGAGGGGGGGGAAATCCCACGCCTGCATAACAACGCCTGAGACGCACGCAAACACCCACCACCTACCCCACGTCTCCCACCCTCCCTACTAAAAGAGCCACCAGCCCCTGTCGCAATGTCACTGACCTCCCCGCTATTCAGACCTGCATGCAACAACTGGAGACTCAACGACTCCCTCCTTAACGACCTAGTCGTGACTACAGAGGCCAAAGAAAGACTTGCGCAATATTTCACGGAAAATTACACGCCCGACGTCACGCCCTTCTGCCTATGGGAAGCACACAAAAGTGTGATGAGGGGACACTTCATCGCGAAGGGAGCAGCCCTCAAAAAAGCAAAAACCGCCAGACTTAAAACCCTAATGACCGAAATACAGACATTAGAAAACAAACACAAACAGACCCACCTCCCAGCCGACTGGGCGCAACTGACGGCACTCCGCAGGGAACTTTCCTCTATTCTTAACACCAACTACCACAGGGCCTACTTACACTCCATGGCATTTTTCTATACTAACACTAACAAATGTGGGGCCCTCCTCGCCCGCATGATAGCCAAAAAAAAGCGTCAAAAAATAAATAAAAATAAAAATAAAATACAAATAAATAAATAAAGATAAATCTAGTTCTGAACTGGGAGAAAATTAAAAAAAAATTGTAAAAATTACAAATTAGATTTCAAGAACATAGAAATAACATCAAAAAGGCTATGTTAACTCATTCAGTGCCAGTGCACTGTAATAACTGTCCCCTTTTTAATTTTAATACGCTAAAATGTATAGGTATAGAACAAGTAAGCCTAAATGAAAGAGGTGGAGACCTAATGATGGCTTTAAGGAAAAGAGAGGGTTGCTGGAGCCATACATTAAAAACCATGAAACCAAGGGGTTTGAATGTGGATTTTCATTTGATTTGCTTTTTGTAATCTTTGTGACTTTTTATAATATTTTTACTCTATTATAATTTTTCTTTATTTATCTATTTATTTATTTATTTGTATTTTATTTTATTTTTATTTTTATTTAGTTTTTATTTAGTTTTATTTCTATTTTTATTTACTTTAATTTATATTTATCTATTAGTATTTAATTTTTATTTATATTTATTCTTATTTTACTTCATTCTATCCACCTAAATGTCTTTCTATTAGATAGAGGTCTTTCTAATGTTATTGTTCTTTAACTCATATGGGATATGTTGATAATCAATCTTTATATAATGTTCGTTTTATGTATCATATATTATGGACTGATATGTTCAATCACGAACATTGGAACGCAAGTGGAATGCACTTTCCCTGTGATTGCCGCCTATATGAATGAAAACCAAAGTGAGGCTTGGCTAGCAATCCCGGAACGCATGACGCAACCGGAAGTACGTTGGAGTCTGAACCCGGAAGTATGTTACCTAGCCGATTTTTTCGTGCCAGAACCGGACGGATTTAAAAGGGAGAAGTTGGGGTATTTTATTTTATGCCTGCATATGGACAGTATTGTGTCAGATTCCCCTGAAGAAGTTCATTATTGAACGAAACGCGTAGGGCTTGTTTTTTAGTGTTTTTGAGTATCTTTTATTTATTTATTTATTTTATTTCTTATTTGGCTTTCCTGCTCCCCTGGACCCTGATATTGGGATACGTTTTCATCTGAGCTTGATGTGCCTACTTGACACTTCTATCTTGTAAGTGTATTTGTTAATAAAGTGTGTCATTTTTTACTTGGATACTCTGCACTATTATTTATCTTTTTCCTCCTATGCATGATATCGATGTTCCACAAGTCCTGAAGTTAATACACCATTTCACTTGATATGCCTTCAATAAAACTGGTTTTGTGAGTGCAATCATTTATATCTATAACTTACATTCTGCAACATTATTGCGCTATGTCCGTCTCTATTATTTCTGTATTGTAGATTGCCATTTTTTGGTACTTTGTCATTATTGCCTTGAGGATAGAAGAGGAATCCTTTTATCTACAATACAGTCAATTAAGGGTAATTATTGTGTCTTTTCACTAAATACCCACTAAGTGTGTTTTCTATCTGCACACAGGTGAATTTGTATCTTTTGTTGTTTGTTGATCATTCTATTTTTTCTGCATATTTGCATTTGTCTGTACCAGTCTATTATTTTGTAGTGTTAGCTTGCCGACAGTGCTCTCTAAATCTGCCATACTGCCATGTTCCAGTTGATCCTATATCATTAATTACATATTATATACCCCTTGCATTTTAAATCCAGAACTGTATAATTTGTTGGTGCAACTTTAACCAGAGACTTGGTAAATTAAAACGTAAAATATAATATAGAAAAAATAAACCCAATTTATTGCTGTTTTGTTTTTTCACACATACTTTTCTTTAGAATAGATGTTTCACATCTTAACAGAGATAACTGAATCTATATGCCTTTGATATATTGTCTATAAAGATTAACAGGGAACCGTCACTTCTCTGGAAATAGCACAATTAAAAAAAAAAAATACCTAAAGCTTGTGTTAATCTTTTTTTTCATATGATGCTCTGTTTTCTTTTAAAATATAATAAAACAGGTGAGACTTTTCAGGAAATCAGAGTAAATTAAAATTTTCACATTTAAGGCAAAACTAGCTGAACTGAAAATATTCTCATAGTTAGAGGCAGCTGTTTCCAGTATGGCTATGTTGACCTTAAAGGGACACTATAGTTACCTTTATAAAGCAGTTTTGGTGTAAAGATCATGCCTCTGAAGTCTCACTGCTAAATTCACTGCCATTTAGGAATGAAATCACTTTTAGTTCTGTTTATGTAGCTCCAACCACACCTACCTTGACTGTGACTGACACAGCCTGCATGGAAAAAAATGGTTAAATTTTTAAGGTAATTTTCTCATTTCCAAAAGTTTTTATCTCCTGTTCTATAAATTCAACTTTAATTACGTACAGGAGACTCCTGCATGGTTTAGCAAGCTATTAACAGAGCATTGTTGCGGTCACCGGCCCGCCGAGCCTCACGGCCGTGCCCGACCGGCACGACCGTACCGACTACACGAGCTTACCTGCTCGTCGGCGAGCCGGGAACCGCGCACTCACTTCTTCCGGGCATCACGCCCGAATCCAATATGGCGCCGATCACGTGGTCGCGTCTATGGATAGCCCCGCCCCCGAGAGTTATACCAACGTGTGCGTGACGTCACGACGTCAACGCACACGCACGTTTTGGGGTCAGAGGTCGCCCTCTGACCAATCATAGCCTAGAGAGGGGTATTTAAACCCCTAGCTTTTCCCAGAACTTTGCCCTGTCATGGTTTCAGTTTCCTGGTTTCCTGAGAGTGCTATTTCCGTGTTTCTGATTTCCTGGTATCCTGATCCTTGGCGTTTCCCTGATTATTCTGATCTCTGGTTTCCCTGACTTGGCTTGTTTTATCGGTATTGAGTATTTTCTGGCTTCCTTGACCTCGGCTTTCCCTTTGACCATTCTCTGTCTCTAGCGTATTAGTCCGGCCATTCTAAGGTCCGGTTTACGCTCTATCCTGTTATTTTCCTTTTCTTACTTATGTATATGTTTACATAGTTTCTGCGTGCTGGACCACATAGTTAGCCGTGACATTACGACAGGGCCATGGATCCTGCAGAACTATGCAAACATATGATCGCCTGTGAAAATAGGGTGGAGGATATGGACCACAGGTTAGACCAATTTCCCAGGCATTTCAGACCTTGCTCCAGAGGACTGCCTATTTAGAGGTCCCTCCTGTACCACCTGTGATTCCACCACCTGTAGTGGTTCCCATACCACATAAACCACCGTCCATAACCCTGTCACCTCCCCCTCGTTATGGAGGTGATTCTAAAGAATTCAGAGGTTTTTTAAACCAAATTGAATACCACTTTGAGGCCTCCCCAGGTTCATTCCCAACAGATAGATCTAAAATAGGCTATCTGATGAACCAATTAACCGGAAAAGCCTTAACCTGGGCTAACCCCTTATGGGAAAGTGGTGACGCAGTAGCCCGTGATTACAGTGCCTTTCTCACAGCTTTTAAGGCTACGTTTGAACCTAAAGGCAGGGAGAAGAACGCTGCCAAAGCCCTTATGAGAATAAAGCAAGGCAGTCGTTCTGTAGCCGATTATGCCATAGAGTTCAGGACATTGGCGTCTGAGGTTGATTGGACTAATAGTGGTCTGGTGTCTGCTTTCTCTGAAGGTCTAGCTGAGAGTATACAAGATGAGACCGCAGCTAGAGACCTTCCGGTTAATCTTAATGAGTTTATTGCCTACATGATAGACATTGATAACCGGCTTAGAGAGAGAGAGAAAAACAAACAATGTAACAGACGTTCTAATTTGTCCATAGCCCCTCGTTTCTCTAACCCAGTGGTGAGTAGCCAAGCGCCTCTTCCAGAACCTGAACCCATGCAATTGGGTAGCGCTAAACTCACTGAGGGCAGAGAGACAACACAGACGTAACGAGGGGTTACGTATGTATTGTGGCAAGAAGGGACATCTAAGATCGTCATGCCCGGTTCGGCCGGAAAACTTGCACACCTAAGGCACGTACGGGGACCGACCTTAGGTGTGATGTATATGTCCCCTAAATTTACTAAGAACCGTTTCCTTGTCAAAGTTACCTTGTCTTTTAAGAAGACTACTATCCAGTGTGAGGCTATGATTGACTCTGGGGCAGCGGAGAATTTCCTAGACAAAGAGTTCTCTGCTAAACATATCCTGCCCTTAAGACAAAAAGAGAAACCTATAGCAGTCGAGGCCATTGATGGAAGGCCTCTTTCCCAGCCTTTCATCACACACGAAACTCTGCCAATCACTGTCTCCGTGGGTATTCTCCACTCTGAAGAAATGACCTTTCAAATCATATCTTCCCCTACATGTCCGATAATACTCGGTTTCCCTTGGCTCCTGAAACACAATCCACGTTAGGATTGGATTGAAGGAGAGATTGTGAGTTGGGGTGAGAGATGCAAAGGTGTGTGCTTGAAGCAAATCCCACAACCTATTGGCACCATTAATGTTCCTATTACACCTCCCTTGACCACACAAATACCGCCGCAGTATATGGATTTAAAAGAGGTATTTCACAAGGTCCAGTCAGAAGGGTTACCTCCTCATAGACCTTATGACTGTACTATAAATTTATTACCAGGGACTATGCCTCCCAAGGGAGGAGTTTATGCCTTGTCCCCCCAAGAAAATCTTTGTTTGGAAGAATACATAAAGGATGCTCTCAGAAAGGGTCATATCCGTAGATCCTCCTCACCAGCCGGGGCTGGGTTCTTCTTTGTCTCTAAAAAAGAAGGAGACCTACGCCCCTGTATCGATTATAGGGGTTTGAATAGGATTACCATAAAAATGCCTACCATATTCCCCTTATATCAGAGCTGTTTGACAGATTGAAAGGAGCTCGAGTCTTTACCAAGCTCGATCTCCGAAGTGCATACAATCTAGTCAGAATTAAGGACGGTCACGAATGGATGACCGCATTTAACACCAGAATGGGACATTACGAATACCTGGTTATGCCGTTTGGATTATGTAACGCTCCAGCGGTATTCCAGGATTTTATTAACGATGTCCTAAGAGAGTACCTTCACATGTTCGTTCTAGTGTATCTGGACGACATACTCATCTATTCCCCAGACCTAGAGACACATCATGAACATGTGAGAATTGTACTCAAAACCCTGTTACAGAACGGTCTTTACTGTAAACTGGAGAAATGCCAGTTTGACCAAACGGAGATACAATTCCTTGGATACGTTATATCTCCGTCTGGTTTCCAGATGGATCCCCGCAAACTGGAGGCAGTCTTACAGTGGCCATTGCCCAAGGGCCTTAAAGCTACTCAACGCTTTATAGGGTTTGCGAATTACTACCGCAAATTCATAAAGGGATTTTCCTCCGTGATTTCCCCTATAACCAATTTAACAAAAAAAGGAGCAAATTGTATATCTTGGCCCAAAGAAGCAAGAGAGGCATTTAAACGGTTAAAATCTTTATTTTCCTCAGCACCTGTCCTGACCCATCCTGATCCAACCAAACCATTTATCCTAGAGGTAGATGCGTCAGAGACAGGAGTTGGAGCCATTCTGTCTCAGAGAGAAAGTCCTGATACGCCTTTACATCCCTGTGGATTTTACTCTCGCAAACTCACACCTGCCGAGAAGAATTATGACATAGGGAATAGGGAACTTTTGGCCATTGTACTTGCCCTTAAAGAATGGAGGCATCTCTTGGAAGGTTCCAAAGAGCCACTTCTGATCTGTACTGATCATAAGAATTTGGCTTATATTGGGGACGCTAAGAGACTATCCTCTCGTCAGGCTAGATGGTCATTGTTCCTCTCCGGATTCAATTTCGTAATTACGTATAGGCCTGGTACTAAAAACACCAAGGCAGATGCACTTTCTAGGCAGTTTGAGACAGAGGAAGTTCCGGAACAAGAGGTATATCCTATTATACCTCCTGAATGCCTCATTGCCACTACAGTTTCCGAAGTGTCTTCTCCACTCCTCGGTGCCATAATAGCAGATCAAACTCAGGCACCTGTGGGAAAGCCTCCGGACAAACTGTATGTGTCACCTCAGTTCCGAAAGAAGGTACTAGATATGTTCCATGACAACCTCACAGCGGGCCATCCTGGAGTCCATAAAACTCTCTCTGCCATCTCCAGGAGGTTTTGGTGGCCTGCTCTTAGGAACGATATCAAAGATTACGTTGGGGCATGTCAAATATGTGCCGTTTCTAAAGTACCTCCTAGATCGCCTCCTGGACTGCTACAACCACTGCCCATACCTAGTGCTCCATGGACCCACTTAGCCATGGATTTTATTGTGGATCTACCCAGTTCAAACGGGTTTAATACAGTCCTTATGGTTATCGATAGATTCAAAAAGATGGCACATTTTGTCCCACTTAAAAAATTACCATCTGCTCAGGATCTAGTTCAAATATTCTTGAGAGAAATCTTTCGGTTGCACGGTGTACCCAAAAGCATAGTATCTGACAGAGGCACCCAGTTTGTTTCTAGGTTCTGGCGTTCCTTCTGTAAACAATTGGGCATCGAACTCTCCTTTTCATCAGCGTATCACCCTCAAACAAATGGAGCAGCAGAGAGGGCGAATCAGTCTTTAGAAGCCTATTTACGTTGCTTTATAAATGCCAATCAGTCTAACTGGTATGAACTCTTACCCATGGCTGAGTTCGCCAGGAACAACGCCACTCATGAATCTTCTAATCATAGTCCATTCTTTGTAAATCAGGGTTATCACCCCGCGGTTTTTCCTTCTGAATTCTCAGACACGGAAATTCCTGCTTTGAACACCCGTTTAGAATCGATTCATGATACCTGGGATTCCGTCCATTCAGCTCTGCAAAAAGCCTCATTACGAGCAAAGGTCCAAGCTGACAAAAAACGGGGCGCTAATCCTGTCTATCTTCCAGGTGACAGGGTGTGGCTCTCCACAAAACATATCAAGCTCAAGGTCCCGTCCATGAAATTTGCCCCTCGATACATAGGTCCCTTTCGAGTTACCCAACGTATTAATCCAGTGACCTATTCTTTGGCACTACCGGCTCATATGAGAATTGCGAATACTTTCCATGTGTCTCTGCTCAAGCCCCTTACTTGCAATCGCTACACCAAGTTATCCACTCCTCCTCCGCCCTTGGTAGTGGGTGATCAAGAAGAATATGAGGTCCGTTCTATCATGGACTCCAAGTTATCCAGAGGTGTCTTGTCCTATCTCGTTGACTGGAAGGGTTATGGCCTCGAGGAACGTTGTTGGGTTCCTGCTGACCGGGTCCATGCGCCCCGTCTTATCCGGTCATTTCACAACCGCTTTCCTCTTAAGCCGGGTCCTTCCCGCCCGGTGCGCGGTCTTCGAGTGGGGGGTACTGTTGCGGTCACCGGCCCGCCGAGCCTCACGGCCGTGCCCGGCCGGCACGACCGTACCGACTACACGAGCTTACCTGCTCGTCGGCGAGCCGGGAACCGCGCACTCACTTCTTCCGGGCATCACGCCCGAATCCAATATGGCGCCGATCACGTGGTCGCGTCTATGGATAGCCCCGCCCCCGAGAGTTATACCAACGTGTGCGTGACGTCACGACGTCAACGCACACGCACGTTTTGGGGTCAGAGGTCGCCCTCTGACCAATCATAGCCTAGAGAGGGGTATTTAAACCCCTAGCTTTTCCCAGAACTTTGCCCTGTCGTGGTTTCAGTTTCCTGGTTTCCTGAGAGTGCTATTTCCGTGTTTCTGATTTCCTGGTATCCTGATCCTTGGCGTTTCCCTGATTATTCTGATCTCTGGTTTCCCTGACTTGGCTTGTTTTATCGGTATTGAGTATTTTCTGGCTTCCTTGACCTCGGCTTTCCCTTTGACCATTCTCTGTCTCTAGCATATTAGTCCGGCCATTCTAAGGTCCGGTTTACGCTCTATCCTGTTATTTTCCTTTTCTTACTTATGTATATGTTTACATAGTTTCTGCGTGCTGGACCACATAGTTAGCCGTGACAAGCATGAGATAAGAAATTCTAAATTAAACAGAATTTGCAAAAAAGGAAGTGTAAACATTGGATTACTTTACAGGAAGTATTTAGGAAGGCTGTGTAAGTCTGCCTAAGGCTTTATAAACAAAGTGATTAAACTCCTAAATGACAGAGAATCGGCCGGTGAGACTACAGGGGAATAATCTGTACACACAAACTGCTTCATTAAGCTAAAGTTTTTTTGGTGACTATGGTGTCCCTTTAAATTTCAAATTCACTTTAAATTCCTGGGCAAGTCTCACTTCTGTCAATAACCCCAAAAGGCTTAGAAAATAACATGACAATCCAGTTCAGGTCAGGCACAGCCAGGGCACACATTGCAATTGTAGAAGAGAAGTAGAAATATTATTCCATATCCCCTCTTCTCTGTATGCTTTGTCTATGCTGACTGCAGAGTGCAAAGGACAGAGCTTGTTCCAATGACTGAATGGGCACTAAGATGGAGTCATGCAGTTGCAGGATAGGAGTAGATACAAGTGTATGAATGTCTACAAATTTATTTACATTTTCACAAGCACATATTTGCTAAATATAAGGGTTAATTTAACACAATATTAAAAGTCCTAGAAATTGACAGCTCCCTTTTATGACATTATTGATATTTAGTAATTTATATTACAATATCCACATAAATATTTATTTATTACATTGAGTTTTCCGTAAACACAAGACATTATTATTATCATGACATTCTTGTAGCTATGACTGTATGGTACATTTTTTTTACATACATCTTAACATTTCAAATGCAAATGGTTTGACTACTTCCTCGGCCAGGGACATATTAACACCATAACCACTACATCGCACTGTACTGGTTATGGTACTTGGAGTGTTCCATGATGCCTATCTATAAGTATGGAGTATTATTTTTCAATATGTACATGTGAAATCTCACAGGTCAGGTGTATGGAAACACTAAGGGGTTTACCCACTAAACAGTAACATTTAGTGTATTGAAAAAACGAATTGCAAAATTTAAAGGAATACTGTTCTCACTATAACAACTTTATTTAGATGAAAATGTTATTGTACCTAAAATTGTTTCCCCCTCTTTGATGGCACCAAATGTAAATATTTTAGTAATTAGAAGGCATGAAAGTCCGGCTTCTAGCTACGCCATCAAGCCCCCAGGGTATGAAAACTAGTTCTTCCTGGCTCCCACACCCGACCATACTCTGACATAACACATGCACAGTGCCATCATGGTCTTCCATAGAGAATCATTGCATGCAATCATTCTCCATAGCAGATTCATAGGCTCACTGCGGTGAGTGCTGCTCATGTGCATACGGTCCCCTCTACGAGGAGCATTGGATTGGATCGTCATTCTGGAGGCATGCAACTCAGCACTGGAGAGAAGGTGAGTAAAATAATTTTGTTTTGTCTTTTTTAATTCACATTGGGATTCCAAAACTAACTAGGGGAAATAATACTGTAGCGTTAGGCATACAGATATATATTCCTAACTCTACAGTGTCCCTTTAACTTCTTTAACATGTTCTTTTATAACAAGTATAGCTGTTGATGATTCGTAATATATCAGCTATTTCTGCCTATATTTTTTCATTTGTTTTTCAATTCATTACAATTTGCTGTTTAGCGAATAAACCCTTATGGGCAACTTCCTTGAATGATCATATGTGACATGTGCATGCAAAACATTTTATAATTTTGTGGTGTGGTTGCTATGGCCAATATTCAGCGAACCCACCTTTAATCCTCATACCAAAACAATAATGGTAGTTGCTAGCAGTTGATGTTAAAGGCATGGTTAGGCCATGGAAACCTTTCGATGTTTTTTTCGCCACAAACACTGATCGACTATTGGCATTTACAATATTTAATGGTTGTTTTTTTTACCAACAAATAATTTGGTAACAAGCACTTTGGCTGATGTGATTTGAAGTAACGTTATCTGTCTGAGGTCTGCGGATCTTCATGCTCAACTGTATCCAATAAATCTGAGAGAATTGGAAGTTCAAAAATCACTTTTTCTTGAATTTCTGCTGGATGTTTTCTCTTCTGTGTAAAACAGTAACAATTAAATCAGTGGAAATATTTGGTGACGAAAACTGAAATCAAAATAAATGATTGTGCCATACCTTCCTCTGTGCTGTTCTTAGAGCCTTTAATTGGTATTGTATTATTAATGTCTCATTCAGGTTCCTAGATTTAGTGTACTGTAAGAAAGAAGAAAATTAAACACTGATACCCAACAATAATTTGCTGCATTTTTAAAAATCAATCATATTAAAAAAAACAGACAAGAACTGTGAGTACAATATCATTATAATCACTTCACTAGATACATTTTAATCAGTAAGGTTATATGGTAATTATAAAAAGAAACTTTAAACACACACAAATTAATGTAAAATTATTAGCAAACTGACATAAACCATGATCTCAAAGAACTGGGATAAATAAGTAAGCGGTACCAATAAATTAGCAGTGGAGGAAGGCAGGCAACTGCAGACAATTATGGAAACCAAATTAATTTGTCAATGGCAGCCAACATTATTCTACTGACGAAAGAGGGGGGAGATGCCGAACGGTGTACAGGCTATCGGCCGATCTCATTGCTTAACTGCAAACTACGACTGTTTGCCAAGATACTGGCGACAAGGCTGGGACCATACCTACCAGGCTTGATCTCCTTTAATCAAGTAGGATTTGTTCCCCGTAGGGAAGCCAGGGATAACACGGTTCGAGCCCTGTCACTGATCCATCAAGTGCAATGCACATCTGAGAACCTTCTCCTCTTCTCTACAGACGCGGAGAAGGCCTTCGACAGGGTGGCATGGGATTACCTCTTCACGGTCCTCAACACATTGGCCTGGGGAATCATATGTGTCAATGGATAGAGTCCCTTTACTCATCCCCCACGGCCAGAGTGTGCATAAACGGGGTCTACACTGACGCGTTCCCGGTCAGAAACAGAACCAGGCAGGGTTGCCCCCTGTTGCCACTGCTTTTCATCCTAGCCCTCGAACCATTCTTACAGGCAGTTAGGGACAATCCGGATATCACGTGGATAGCGGTGGGGGCAGACCATCATAAAGTCACAGCGTATGCGGACGAAATGCTCTTCTTTGTCACCAAACCAGAAATCTCTCTCCCAAACATTATGGCAGAGTTTAAAAGCTATGGCCAAATCGCAAACCTAAACATCAATTACGTTAAATTCTCTCTCCTCAACATTGGCACCCCCCGGAGGAGGGCGGACCAAATCCAAAGAAACTTCCCCTTTCAATGGCAGGACACCGCTATTAAATACCTAGGAGTGAGGCTGACGGCTGATCTGACCAAACTATATCAAACAACCTTTATCCCATTGTTAGGAGTTATCCGGAAGAACCTAGCAGAATGGGCTACACCCCACTTTTCTTGGCTCGGTAGGGGGGCCATCACCAAAATGAATATCCTCCCATGGGTACTCTATATGTTCCAGACATTCCCAATCCCACCCCCCATGGCCCACCGCCTTCATAACATCAATCCAAACCCTCCTAATTAAATTCATCTGGAAGGGCACTAAACCCAGACTCAAATACACACAACTTACACTCCCAAAAACAGCAGGGGGTCTTGCCATCACAGACCTCAAACTATACTACCAAGCATGCCATATGCAACGGGTCTTGGAATGGGCGAAAGAAGGGGTACATAAACCCTAGGAAGGCCATCGAAGCCCATCACGCAGGCCGACCACTCTCTGCCCTCCTGTGGCTTTATCCCACTGTCGGCAGGCAACTGGTCTCCCAACAACCATTTGTTACAGCCATTACATCCATATGGCACTCACAAGCAAGGAAACTACGTTTGTCCTCCTTCCCATCCCCACTATTGCCATTGGTGTACAACCCTGACTTTGAGCCGAGGATAAGACTGGGCAACCTTCGCTGCGTACTTCCACAAGAAATACCCAGACTTCAAGACGTTACTACTAATGGGAAAATCCTGCCCATGCAGACACTCGCGGGCTCACCCACCCACCCACACCTTCATGACTGACTTTAAATACACCCAAATTAAGAACTATGTCACCGCAATACCACAACGCCCTGATATCTATAGAGACCTCACACCATTTGAACAACTATGTCAGGAACCGGACCCCATGCCCCATAGTGTCTCCTGCCTATACACGATGATACAACAACAGCAGGAACTCCCCCCACCCCCTTCATGTCCAAATGGGAATTCGCCATCGGGGAAACACTCACGGAGAACCAATGGCACAAGATCTGCCACCTGGTGCACCACTGCGCAATTGCTAGTAAACCACAGGAAACGGCCTATAAGGCTCTCACGCAATGGTACCTGACACCAGAACGCCTGCAGAGGATGCACATTCACACCGATGGCCTCTGCTGGAGGTGCGGGAGTAAGGTGGGAATGCCCACTCATAGTACCGTTCTGGGAAAAAATAGCCTCCATGGTGGCCCTGTTCACAGATAACGCACCACCCTTCCGGCCAGCCCCCTACCTTCTGCACCACACGACATCCCTTACATCCCACTACAAACGCCCCCTGACCATTCGCATCCTTAATGTTGCAAAACATATAATACCCTCGTACTGGAATAAGGACGCGGCCCCAACGCTGACCGTTTGGTATACCAAAATGGCAGAGTTCATGGAGGAGCGATGGTACGCAGCCCAAGACTGAGCTCATACACACACTGACATATGGGCACCCTGGCTGGTGCGTGCGGGCACGGAGGAGTTCCGTACCAAATATCTGGGTGTGGGGGAGGGTTAGGGCCCCAGGGGGGGCCGGCTTGCCGCAGCCGTGGGGGAAGGGACCTGATGATCCCCAGTAGGAGACACCGGGAGGCGGGTGAGATGACCCACACCCGTTTTCATACGACATTCTCCCCCTACATTACCTCTCACTCCCACTTCCCCCTCTTCCCCCCGTCCTCTCCTTCATGGGGCCTGTGTCCTGGGGCTTGTGGTGTGGCCCAGAGAGTGACCACACTAAGGCGCACCTGCCTGCACTACACTTAAAAGGATATGCCCAACCGGGAGCTGAGCTGCTGAGGTCACACCGTTTTACTATACAGGGTGCAGTTGCCTGCACTACCTGATACTGCTGCACGCATTTACAACAGGTGGTGTGGACCTGTGTGTCCCTTTTTGAAATTTGAAGGGTTCTGCGAGCCTTCAGTTCTTTCCCCTAATCGGGAAGCAAACTCCTGTCAGCGATTGGGAACTTTACAAATTTTAGAAAACGTGACAGTTTATCTTATACTGTACGACTGTTGGAAGTTCTCCATGTTACCTCTATTAGCACTGTATGTTGCACAAAGCTGAGGCCAACTGAGTTACTATAAGGAGGTATTACCCTATAACACTGTGAAACAAACTCTAAGAAACTACAGTGTTAGGGACCTGTGTGTCCCGAAATGACGCCAATTATCTTGAGACCTGCGAGTCTCGCCAATGCTCATCTGCTATAAGTTTTATGTTAAAAAAATAAAATAATAATAATTTAAAAAAAAATAAATTTATTAAAAGGTGCATGGCTTTTCAAATATATATATATATATATATATATATATATATATATATATATATATATATATATATATATATATTTATATACACACTGTTTTGTTTTTTTTTTATAAATCCATATGCTAGTAATATATTAAGACCCCAATCTTGAAAAGAAACTCTCAGGTAAAAACACATTTATTTTTTATAAATACCAGCTTAAAAGTAGTCTTGATGGTTGGAAAATGATAATGTTACTAGTGCCATATTCTTGTATCATGCATTCACAATAAAAATGGTTTTGGAAAAAAACAAAACACATTTATTCTTAACTTTTCTGTGCTCCTTTTAATTATGCCTCCCACTTTAAGAAAATTAAATATTACACGCCATTACATTTACATGTAGTCCAGTATTAGGACAGTCTCCTTTCGGCAGCAACTCCAATTATTCATAAATTGTGATGACCTTGGACCAGGCCAATGTTTCTCATAGAAAAGAATAGAAAACCTATAGAATTGGGAACCTATACCACAAACTCCAGCCTCTGTCAAATTCTTCTTATAATGGTGCATGGAATCCAATGCTAGGATAACCAATAACATAATGCTGAATGTAAAGAAGCCAAACAATGTTCACCTGGACTCTGGTAAGAAACCAATGAACCTACTCTGCTGCAGATATGGATGGAAACTAATGACAACAGATTGTAAGCAACATTTTATGTGTGGATATTTAATAAATGAGTAATGAGTTTTCTATGATGGTACATTCTGACTTTCTTTTTCACCATGCGGTTTTGTGGAGCTGGAGTCTACAGTATCTGGAGTATCTCTCTGTCCACAGAACCCATAATTAGAGTGCTAGTTGGCCAGCACGGGCGCTCTGAGAAGGGCTTTCCAGTAACATATAACATGTGGGGGTACCAGCCTCCCCAGAGCCCCATGAACCCCCTGGGAGACGGGGAAAAGCAGCCGCATGCCTGGAACTCTGAGCCGGATCAGAGAATATCTATAATCACTGCTTTACAGGAGAAAGGTTCTCCGGAGCTATAATCACTGCAAGGAAATCCTGCTCAGTGCTTGGAGGTTTTGGTGATTCATTCCATTACTTACGTCAACTAGACACTCACTCCGGTCTCTGAATTACACAGAATTTTCAACCAACCCTACGTTGCAACATAAAATAGATGTTTCAAGAAGAAAATACCTTATTTTTTTTTTTCAAATGTGGGTAATAAATATTAGCTGGTAGATATTTGCTGTCAAAAAAGACCAACATGTATCTGTCATTCACCCGTGCCTTTAATATACGCACACATGCTACATTTGTCTATTTCCACTGATGCAGACCTCCAGTTAGCAAAAAGGTACATTTCCCGTGAACTGCCATAGTATCTCTACCAGGACACTAAGGTCTACGTAATGTTTACTATGCTGAAGTAGAGAAAAGCATGACTTGTTCCTTACCTTTTTTTTTTATTCAAATTTTCCTTTATTTTGTTATGCATAAAAGATTACAACTTTGCTTGTATAGCCACAACAGCCTTAACAAGCGCGATGGTCACAGAGTTTTAAACATATTTGAGGCATGAAAACAACTTACGCATGTTTTAGTCATATAAACATTTCCTAGTATTGTTAACAGATTGAACGGTAGCCTTCTAACATTAAAGAGACATCAGCTTAAGGTCGAATGAGGTTGTAGCGAGTATGAGCCGTGGGGAACAGTGCACTGGTTGCGTATTTGTACATACATTAGTGAAGGCAGATATGTGTTTCAGGGATAATGTGTAGGTTTACATTTCCATAGTCAAGCGTATTAAATGACTGTAGAACAGAGAATACCCTAAGCTCACAGCACCAAATTTAATCAGGTGATGTCATTATGTATGCCAGTTCTAGTTGTGGCGAAAGTGTGAGTTCCATCTTAAAAGAAGGGGGGAGGGCGGCCTGTGGGCAGCAGGGAGATGTGGGTCGAGGTATCCCTCCAGTCGCTTTAGCTTGGCGCGTGAGGGAGTGGTCTCGGAGGTCCTCGGGTAGTAGGTCATTTTGTGGTGCGTGTCTGGGGGTCCGCCGCTGGAGGCCTGTAGTGTGTGTTTGCCAGGAGTCCCCGACGGGGCCCCTGGGAGCCGCTTGGGTTGTGGTATATGATGGTCTCGTCTAGTTCCTTGTCTTTTTTGCACTGAAGTACAGTAAAATCAATTAACTCAATTAACATGCTGGGGTCTGTAACAGTAGCAGTACAGAAAACCACACAACACAACACTACAAACTAATACACCCCATCATTCGCACACACATACTCCATACAAAAATAAGCTTACATTCAAACACACAAACACTGCTCAGTGCTAAATACATCTCTTAAAGGATGGACAATAGGGATGTGCATGGGCAAAAAATGTGGTTCTGTTCGGAAATTTGGGTAAGTAAAAAAATTTGTCTGCTTTGGCAATTCGGACCAATGGCATTCGGTTCAGTTCGGCACTTCGGAACTGCCGAGCTTCGTCACTATGGAATTTCGGCGCTTCGAAACTTGGGCATTTCGGACATTCGTAAGCATGAATGTACATTCGGAACAAAACGAATTGCACATGTCTAATGCAAGCCGACACCCTGACAGCCTGATTTATATACTATCCCACCTCAATGACTCTGTGTGCCTTCGTGGGCCAAGTGTCAGTGACAAAATCACCATTAATTGGCTGTCCTCAGTCATCAATCTCAAAAATGTGCTCATTTCATCGAATAGTGAAACCGGATAGGGCAAGCAAGCATTACATTGCACAAAAGGAATTAGTTATTGTTTAAGATTCTTGTCATCATTCACGTAATTTTCCCTCCCTCTCTCTTGTTTTGCCACTTTTCAAAATTCCGAATCACTTCGGCACTTGGGAGCTTTGGAGCTTCGGTACTTCCGAACTACCGAACTTCGTCACTTTGGAACTTCGACGCTTCTGAACCTCGGCGCTTCAGACATTTGTCAGCATCTGAATGTCCGAATGGCAAGAAATTCATATGAATGTACATTCGGAATGAAACGAATTGCACAAATGGAAGATCCTCAGCTGACAAAGCCTTGTGGGAGTTGAACAAGACGGCGGTCTACAATTGGTTCTCCTTGCGACAGAGGGCACAAAAACAATTCTTGCACCAGGGCCCTCTCAACTTCCGCCACTGAATGAGACATTTGCTGGCCCCAAGAGGTAACCTTATAAAGTGGTAACCCTTTTCATGCTAAAGGGGCCAGTTGATATCCAATTTTCTGCTTCCTATGGGATTAACTACCCCCCAAAATGTCTCTAGTCATCCCTAATTACACACCCCTATACACTCTCTTATGTGTTTTCTTAAAGCTGCATCAATTCACCTCCACCAGATACAAGACACTTAGGTGTCAGCAAGAGGTCCAATAATTTATTAAAGGGACATTGTGGGCACCCAGACCACTTCAAGTAAAGTGTCCCTGTTGCTCTTAGTGCTGCAATGTTAAACATTGCAGTTCCAGAGAAACTGCAATGTTTATATTGCAACACTAAGTCAGCCTCTACTGACTTAGTGTTGCAGACAGCCACTAGAGGGCATCCTGCATAAGGACATTCAGCGTCAGATTTATCCCCATCAGAATTCATTGATTCAATGCTTTCCTATGGGAAAGTCTAATGCGTGGGCAGCATTTGCCGCACATGCGCATTAGAGCCCGCTTGTCACGGGACAGAGGCAATGCTTCGACTCAACGCCAATGAACATTGGCGCTGGGATAAGGTAAGTAAATAATATTTTATTCACTGGGGAGGGGGCGCGAGAGTGGGAGGAGGTTGCAAGGGGAGCGATAGTGCCAGAAATACAATTTTGTATTCCTGGCACTATAATATCCTTTTGATCCGGCCCTACCAGTATGTAATGGTGGAGGGGAGAGGTTAAATAAAATGTGACATGGTCCCATGTATCCCATTCTAATTAGGGGTACTCAACAAATGGCCCCCCTGAATATCCCTACTCCTACACCATCCCGCTATTCTAATCAGAAGGCTAGTTGTTCATAGGATGTACTGATACCTTATTAACCACATACACAACGTAGGGCTTCATGTATGTTTGGGGATGCAGAGACAATTGCAGATAACATATTGGTATGCCAAAAGTATATTCATTAACTTAATCAAGAGCATTAAAACAGAAAATATTTACTTTAACAAGACGATGTTTCTGCTGCTTAGAAGATAAAAATATTTCTTTCTTAGCATCTGGTAAATATTGACCTTTTCCAGAAAATGCATCTGCTTACATTAATTATTAAGCAATTATTAAGCAATTATCTTTGCATATCATATTTCGAAGATGCTTTTCATATTATTGAATTTATTAGAAGGACGGTAATGAGCCATAACATGAGCCTTATATTAGTGCTATTTACGTTAGTGCTTAGCCTCAAACTATACTTCAAAATACAGAAAACAAAATCCTATCGAAGAGGTGAGAGAGCAACTCTAAACTTAGATATGTACAGGTTTGTTTCCTATACTGTGTAAAGGACTACTAGCATAAAAGGCAATCAAATATTTAGACCATTAGAATAATTATTTAGGGCTGCCTGAGCATCACAAGATTTGTAAACCTACTACAACTATGGGTATAACGCTTGGTAATCTGTAGCTGCTGAGAGAGAAAATGAATTTGTAACTCACTAAATTCTACATTTGTACAATTGTTGTTTTAGTGCTTATAGTGTCCACTTAATATATAATATGATCAATGTCTGAGTTTTGGCATCTGAATGCACATTAATTAATTATTTGGGCCACAAACTTTTAGACTTTAGAGAAAAACCATATCAGATTAGTACATTTTTTAAAATCAACAACATCTATACAAGTCTTTTTTATTTTTAATTTTTTTTAAATAGATGATTATCTATAAAGTTCCATTGTGGGAAAAAGTTCTAAAGGTGTTCAAATATCCTAAGTGCTCCACTTTGTGAATTTTACTTGAGAATTGGTCTTTATAAATATCAATTAATATACAATTTATTAGCAAAACAGTAGTAATTCTCACATAGATGGAGCAGTAAAAAAAAAAAAAAAAAAACAAAGCAATAAAACTTACCTTTCCATTAACTTGTACCCTGTTTTGAAATACATTCTGACAACCATGCTGCAAATAAAACGGGAAAATAGATTAATAGTGCATTCAAATAAAATATTCTTCATACAGTTTCATTTTAGATCCACATTGTATTTTAGAGATGTTTGATTTATGAATTCAAATAAAGCATAATATATCTTATGTTTCCTAAGAGCAGCAAATGCAAACGTTCCAATATATCCCAAATCCCCCTGTACATTTAAATAACGGGTGGTTTACAGCATCACTCCAATTGCGATTCCAAAGTGCAAGCTCATCTTCTACACTAACAACAAAAGGCAACATTACTAAAGAGACTGAAAGTAATATTTTTATAAACCCCTACACACTTATTAACCACTTAAGGACTGAGCCAATTGTACATGTTGTGATCAAAACAAAACGTAAACAAAAACTTTGAATTGCGCAATATGTCTGTTCAGACTCTTTATCCCCCCCCCCCCAAAATGTAATAATTTGGAAAACTTTTCCAACAGTGTTAATTTGAAGTCATTGTTAGTTATTTTTTTTAGTTTGGCTATTTTAAAGTGCAGGGTCCCCCCAACCCCAGAGTGGTACTAAAAACAAGTGGTGGCCGGAAAGTTTTAAGATGGTGGGGCACCAGACTCCGTCCCCTGAATTTTACTCCTCCCTATACAGTACAGAGATACTCATACAATACAGGGACCTAAGAGTAACACAGAGATGCTCATACAATAAAACAAGCTTGGCACAATATATAAAAATCTATAAAATACAGGGAACAATACAGAGATAACCTTAAGACGAACAGAGATAACAAAATAGAGCTATAATACACAGAGCTAGGAATAATACAAAGATACATATACAATACACAGAACTGAGTAAACTACAGAAAAACACATTAAACTGATTTAGCCGAGTAAAAAACTTACAGAAATAATGCTCAGAGCTGGGCACAATACGGCGACACTCATAACTATCCTACACAGCAAGGATCACTGTGCTGGATTACACAGAGCTGTAATACGGAGATACCCAGACAGAACATGTCTCTGTATAATGCTCCATCTCTCTCTCTCTCTCTCTCTTCCTAGCCCCATCTTGGCTTTCCCTCTTATGATCTCATCTTCAGTTGTGTTCCTGCTGATATCTTTAGTTTTCTATTAACTATTACTGCTGTTGGGAAACATGTAAGCTGCTCCCTTAGATCTCAGCACACAAAGCAGCCGTATACTGATAGACTCCTTATTACCTTTACAGCTGGCAATATAATTAGTCTGCAGTGGTATTATGGAGACAAGAATAGCTGACACGATTAACACAACCAATAAACATTATAGATTAAAAAAAGATTGAAATAAGAATCAGATCAGTCCTCAGAGTCAAAGCCCCAGTCCTGCAGTTTGAAGTTACACCACAGCATGAGCATCTCTGTCTCAGATGTAGTGACTAAGCACTTAAAAGTAGAGGTTAGGTATTTGTAGAAGGAGTTATTAAAACTATTAGTGACAGGCAGTGCAGTGCTGTGTGTCAGAAATCCCCCCTCCCCTTGTCATCCCTTCCAGGGCATTATGTATATTAATTGTATAGTTGAGCAAATTTCCCTTGCTTGATCATCCCTCGGGCAGTAACTAGGGCTATTGGGGAAGAGAAAAAGATAATATTATATACTTACATTTGGTAGAGACCAGGAGCTGTTGCTGTGCTCTCTCTGTGTTGCTTCCTACTTCTCTCTCCTGTTGGCACTGTAACCCAATCCCTTAAAGCTATCAGCCAATAATGGCCACTGAATAGAGAGACCAATAGAATGCCTCCACTCAATTCTGCTGGCCACATTTGCAACTTAATGGAAATTTCTTCTCAAAGGACACTAGGCATATGCTAAACCAGCAGAAAAAGGGCAATTGTCAAACCTGCCCCAATTTACAGACATGAATAGGTGCTCTAGAGTTAGCTTTTCCAAACAGCTATCAATGAGAGGGGAGGAACTGAGCCCTATGATAGAATAGAACACTATTTTCGTCCCAAATATATTTTTTGCTTTTACCGCTGTCCACTCCAGAAAAAAAAAGAATTGTAGTGTTTTAAAACTACTGCAAATAATTGTTCCCCACAAAAACGGGTAGGGTGCTGTCTCAAGTGCCCCTATGGACAAGCCTTGCGAGGACCTAGTGATCACATGGACAGCATAGCGTCCAAGGCATTGGCAGCAGGGGGAGTGCCTGTAATGACAGGTACTCCCCCTGCTGCCTGAAAAAAAAAAACAGTTTAAACCAGTGTAAAATCAAATATATATATACTTAGATAATATATATATTTACTATATATATATATATATATAAATATATATGATTTAAGTATATATACACATACACACACACACACACATAAATACACATACATAGTCTAAGTGTATTTTAATATATATATATATAATTATATATATATATATATATATAGATTAATATCAAAGTACACGTACAATGATATTAAATAAATATATATATAATTATCATAATATAGATATTTATAGAGAAAAGAGAGGAATACTATGGAGGGGGTCAAATCCACACCTAGATTCCTGAGGGGTTACAGAGATATCAAGGGGCATGAACCCCAAACACTAGGAGAGAGAAAAGACTAAAGTGGAACAGTAGCACCACTACAGCTGAAACAGTAGGGTGTCTATTCCACTAGATGATATCTCTAAATATAAAGTAAAAATAATTGTGGGATATACCCTTTATTTAGCCGCTTACGGACAAAACAAACACACAGTGATGGTGAAGCACTCGTGTAAACTAGAAGTGAATTAAAAACTGGGTGGATGCAATATTGGATATTGCCCAGTAGCAGTAAAGGTAGTAGAGAGGGATATCTGAGATATAGTATTAAGTAAATGCGGTATATAGTATGATCTATATTCAGTCAGATATTTATAACCCCCTCACCCTTACATGCACATAGGGTTTAGTAAATATCCTGGCTTTTTAAACTTAGAATTGCAGTTCCTATTTTTAGACTCTGTTTAGAGATGCATATAGTTGAGAACGGACACACAGAATCCCTGTGTGGACGTGTCCGTCCAGAAATGCTACTCTAAGTATACAACAGTATGGTAGTACGTACGGAACTGTTCAGTCAATGGGGACAGAAGTCAGAATCCATTAATCTATATATATCTCTAATGGGTACAAAATAGGAGCCTTTGTATCGAATTTGGCCAGGTTTAGAATATCTCAGAGGCAGACTTAGTATTTTGTCTAGTAGCCTCCGGATGATAGAGGAGTAACCTAGTCCCCACTAGCCTTTATAGTTGTTTAGATCGAAACACAGTTTGTGAACCCTGCTGAGCAGCTGATACTACAGGGTATACCTGGAAAACTTATATGGAGCACATCTATATACAGTCTCCCCCAAGGAGGTCAGCGATAGCATTGGCAATATAAGTATATATACATATGTACATCGGTGGAAGGTATGTAACACAGCCGGTCCAGTTCTTATATACACTTAGTTAGACTGCTGCTTCGAGGCAGCCTGCCGCTAGATTGTGCAAACAAGTATTCCAGCTAACTATGATATCATCACCCTCCGGTCTGACTCATGAGTATATTCGATTTAAATAGACTGCTGCTTCGAGGCAGCCTAGCGTTAAATAATCCCCACTGTCTAACTGACTAAGGAGGTGTAGACTGCCTCAAGGTCGTCTAATTATATATATAAAGGCATAAACTGCAAAGCCCCCTACTTCAATGCACTGCCAGGACTGGATATTGCTGTTGCTGATTGAGAGATTGCTTATCACTCTGGTCGAAGCCCAGTCACCCAATCCAAAACATTAGCAGACTTCCCCCATTATTGAGTTAGCCAAATGCATCCCCCAGTATTAAAAACAAAATACGGCAAAACGCTCGACGCGCGTTTCGGCGTGCTCACACGCCTTTCTCAAGAGCTACTGGCACAGCTGAGGGGAAATGAATATATACCGAGGCAGATCCCGCCCTCCTACCCGTGTCTTCCAATTGGCATGGTTGCAGGCTGACCGGGGGCGGGGTTACACCTCGATATGCGTACTCATTGCTCATAGGCTCATTCATTAGGGAATCATACGTCTCCAACATATCAGTTGCGTTGACGGTCACCATGGTGACATACGTCGCTTTATGGTGTGCGCGCGCAGTGTCTAATAGCTGCACACAGTCCTAGACTTTAGAGACTCGGTACCAACATTCAGTCTCCACTAGATTTGTCCTAAACAGACAGCGAAATAG
Source organism: Pelobates fuscus (assembly GCF_036172605.1). NCBI lineage: Eukaryota > Metazoa > Chordata > Amphibia > Anura > Pelobatidae > Pelobates > Pelobates fuscus. Next base: position 51,390,966 of record NC_086319.1, on the reverse strand, counting down.
CTGAACTGACTCCCAATCTTTATGGGGGGTTAGTCCTAAGAGTCGATCCGCTTGTTTTATAGGGGAATATATATTGTAGTTATCCCGATCTAAATGAAAAGGTTAGATCGCTATATCTATTCCCGATAGGATTCATCAGAAGCCTTCCGCTTACAAGGGCAGTCACTCTAGTGGATTGCTGATGTGTGTAAATGTACCTTTGAATTAGCGCTCACTATTACTGGTGAGTTTAATGAAGTTCAAAATTCAAGATAGCTTTACATTCATTTTATCATTTATTTACATACGTTGACTAACATGGTAGATTTGGCCAAAACTTACTTGAATCGTTTTTCAGTGATGGACCCAAGTGTACATAGATCTACCTATCTACTTATCATTATCTTAGTATTTTGAACCTGTGCCAGGTATAGGGTATACATAGTGCAAAATTATTATACACAGATCAAAAAATTATAATTACAAATTGACAATATATACAGGTGAAGGTTTATTCTTAAACAGAATGGTGCCATTCATTTTTTATTTTTATCATTATTTATGTTGGCTGGAAAGATGGTGTTTTACATGCATGTGTTGCATGATTAGAGAGGTCACAGAATTGGGGGTAAATGTATCTTGTGTAGATGGTTATATATAAGGGGAGAATGAAAAGCCTTCATTAAGGCCTTTTGGGCTCAGAGTCTTGAGTTTATAGATCCACCTACACTCCTTTTGGCGTAAGAGCTTGTCAAAATCGCCTCGTCTCTGATCGCGTTTTACCCATTCCAATCCGCAAAACCTAATCCCACTCGAGACACCTTCATGAAAATTCTTCAGATGTCTGGAGATTGGGGTTTCCATGCGGTTTTTTGGGGACCTCACGTGCTCTTTTATCCGTTCCTTGAAAGGTCTGAAGGTTTTACCTACATATAGCATACTGCAACTACAAACTAGAAGGTATACCAAACCAGCTGTGTTGCAGTTGAAAAAATGGGTAATCTCAAACTCTTGTTGTCCGTCACTATCTTGGATTTTCTTTGAATCGCGTAGGATATATTTGCACGCGACACATCTGCCGCACCCGAAAGAGCCACATGGGGGATTGCGTCCTAACCATGTTGTTTTACTCTGTTTTATTGAAAAGTGGCTTGGTACTAGCATATCGCGGAGGTTTTTACCTCTACGTGCTGTGATGGTTGCTTTAGAGCTGAGGACGTCTTTCAGGTGGACATCCTTCAAAAGGATGGGCCAGAATTTCTCAATAGAGTTCTTCACTGTGTTCCAACCTGTGTCAAAAGTACCAATCATACGAATGAGTGTATTAGATGGTGCATGTTTCGGTTGGTCTAGGATAAGGTCCTCTCTATCCATTTCCAGGGCTCGTCTATATGCCTTTTTCAGACATTTGTTCGGGTAACCTTTCTCTCGGAATTGTTGCCTTAATAGGGCTGCTTTTATTTTAAAGTCCGATAGATCTGTACAATTTCTGCGTACCCTTAGGTATTGCCCAACTGGTATGCCCTGCTTCAGAGGCCTCGGGTGACAGCTGTCCCATCTCAAGAGTGCATTAGATGCAGTTGGCTTCTTATAGAGAGTTGTTTTCAGAGAGCCATTTGTGTTAATAGAGATGGTTATGTCCAAGAAGTTTAGTGATTGCCCCCCAAATTCTGCTGTGAATTTAAGGTTCTCCTCGTTGATATTCAGGAGGGAGACGAACTCATTGAATTCATCCTCTGTACCCAGCCAGACAACAAAGACATCGTCTATATACCTGAGCCATGTGTGTATTTTAGGTATGTATGTTAGGAGGGTATCCGATTTCATAATTTGCGACTCCCACCAGCCCAGATGGAGATTGGCGTAGGAGGGTGCACACGCCGTGCCCATCGCTGTCCCCCTTATTTGATGGAAGAATTTGTCGTGAAACAAAAAGTAATTGTGGGACAGGATATACCCTAATAGTTTCAATACAAATCTTGTATGTAGGGTATGAATTGGGCCTCTCTGATCTAGAAAGTATTTTGTGTGCTCGATGCCTCGTTCATGGGGGATTGAAGAGTACAATGCCTCAACGTCAAGGCTACATAGTCTTGCTGAGCTGGGTAGTTGTAAATTCGAGAATAGTGACAATGCCTGTTTTGTGTCCCTGATATATGAGGGGAGTTGTTCCACAAAGGGTCTTAGTATTTTCTCGATGTACAAGCTACCATTCTGTGTTAAATTATCAACACCGGAAACGATGGGACGGCCCGGTGGACATTGAGTGTTTTTATGGATTTTGGGCAGGCAGTAGAAGGTTGCTATCCTGGGACAACGGTTCAAAATGAATGCATATTCGTCCCCGGATAGCAACCCCCCACTGCGGCCCTCATCCAGTATCTCCTTGTATTTAGACAGAAAGAGATTTGTAGGGTCGGTTTTCAGCAGATTATATGTGTCATCATTTCCCAACACTTTCTGCACCATGTTTTCATAATCAGATGTATTCATGACCACCACATTGCCCCCCTTGTCCGCTGGTTTAATAACCAGCTGGTCATTTTCTTTCAGTGACTTCAGGGCTGTGTGTTCAGTTCTGGAGAGATTGTCATTGGGAAAGGATTCAAAAATACTGCTATCTATACCTTCGATTTCACTCTTCACTGCTTCTAAGAACAGATCAAGGTTCCTGAAGCTAGAGAAGTTTGGAGTGAATCGGCTCTTTGGTTTCAGTTTGGTGTAGTCAGTATGTAGCTGGACATTATTTTCGTCCAAAAGAGATACTAGTGTATTCACCAGTGCTAGGTCTTTACAAGATAGACCATAGGCTCTTGCTTTTTTCTCTTCATTGATAATGTGATATTTGTGTAAGGCTAGTTTACGTACAAATAAATGTAGATCCTTGATCCAAGTAAATTTGTCGAAAACGGGCGTTGGTACAAATGACAATCCCCTCTCCAGAACCCTAATGTGATGTATATTCAGCTCATATGTGGACAGATTTATCACATGTTGTTTTTGTATTGGGGTTGGTGGGGTCTTTACGTTTCTAGTTAGTAGCGTCTCCTGCGTGTCCTCCCTCTTCCCCTCCCTCCTCCCCCCCTGCTCTGGTTCCTGAATTGATAGCGTGTTTGGTAGTTGGGGGTGTCCTCTTGTTGACCCAACTCTAAAAAATTAACGCCTTTCTTCAGGATGCCTCGGGGATTATTGGGGTTGGGGGTTGAGGTGGTTTGTTGTGAATCTACAGATGTCTGTTGTGTATTGGAGTCTGTATCAGAGGAGTCATAGTCTGACGTCAGATTATTCTCAGAGTTGGTTCTCAGACGTCGATTTGGGAATCTGTACACATTACCCGATTGGTAGTCGTTAAGGTCCCTCATGAATTTATGGTGTTTTCTGGTTTTGATGGATTCTTGATATCTATCAAGATTGTTCTTGAGTTTACTTTCTAGAATTACGAAATTCAATTCACTTTTGAACTGATTAAGCTTGTCAATTTCTTCGTCTAGTTTTTGATTCACATTGCCTAATTTCTCTTTTTCAAAGGTACAGATTATCTCCATGAATTTCATAGAGCACGTTCCGGCTGCTAGTTCCCACTGTTTAGTGAACTCAGGGTTCTCATTGTAGGTTGTTGGGATATTACGTACTCTAAGACCCCTAGGGATCATTTCTTTTTTTATATAATTGTCTAGTGAAGAAATCTCCCAACATGTTTTTATTTGTTGTTTGTATAGCTTGGTAACTGAATTAAATGAATAATAGATATCAGTCGATGTCTGGCCTCTTTCAAGGTTTTCATTAGAGAACACATTATCCGCGTCCTTACACCAAATATTGAAGTCCTGTTTGTTTGACAGGAAACCTGCCATTGTCTTAGTAAAATTGTTGATTTTTGATTTTGTAACCCAGGTACTGAAACCTAAAAATCAATATAGAGAAAAGAGAGGAATACTATGGAGGGGGTCAAATCCACACCTAGATTCCTGAGGGGTTACAGAGATATCAAGGGGCATGAACCCCAAACACTAGGAGAGAGAAAAGACTAAAGTGGAACAGTAGCACCACTACAGCTGAAACAGTAGGGTGTCTATTCCACTAAATGATATCTCTAAATATAAAGTAAAAATAATTGTGGGATATACCCTTTATTTAGCCGCTTACGGACAAAACAAACACACAGTGATGGTGAAGCACTCGTGTAAACTAGAAGTGAATTAAAAACTGGGTGGATGCAATATTGGATATTGCCCAGTAGCAGTAAAGGTAGTAGAGAGGGATATCTGAGATATAGTATTAAGTAAATGCGGTATATAGTATGATCTATATTCAGTCAGATATTTATAACCCCCTCACCCTTACATGCACATAGGGTTTAGTAAATATCCTGGCTTTTTAAACTTAGAATTGCAGTTCCTATTTTTAGACTCTGTTTAGAGATGCATATAGTTGAGAACGGACACACAGAATCCCTGTGTGGACGTGTCCGTCCAGAAATGCTACTCTAAGTATACAACAGTATGGTAGTACGTACGGAACTGTTCAGTCAATGGGGACAGAAGTCAGAATCCATTAATCTATATATATCTCTAATGGGTACAAAATAGGAGCCTTTGTATCGAATTTGGCCAGGTTTAGAATATCTCAGAGGCAGACTTAGTATTTTGTCTAGTAGCCTCCGGATGATAGAGGAGTAACCTAGTCCCCACTAGCCTTTATAGTTGTTTAGATCGAAACACAGTTTGTGAACCCTGCTGAGCAGTTGATACTACAGGGTATACCTGGAAAACTTATATGGAGCACATCTATATACAGTCTCCCCCAAGGAGGTCAGCGATAGCATTGGCAATATAAGTATATATACATATGTACATCGGTGGAAGGTATGTAACACAGCCGGTCCAGTTCTTATATACACTTAGTTAGACTGCTGCTTCGAGGCAGCCTGCCGCTAGATTGTGCAAACAAGTATTCAAGCTAACTATGATATCATCACCCTCCGGTCTGACTCATGAGTATATTCGATTTAAATAGACTGCTGCTTCGAGGCAGCCTAGCGTTAAATAATCCCCACTGTCTAACTGACTAAGGAGGTGTAGACTGCCTCAAGGTCGTCTAATTATATATATAAAAGGCATAAACTGCAAAGCCCCCTACTTCAATGCACTGCCAGGACTGGATATTGCTGTTGCTGATTGAGAGATTGCTTATCACTCTGGTCGAAGCCCAGTCACCCAATCCAAAACATTAGCAGACTTCCCCCATTATTGAGTTAGCCAAATGCATCCCCCAGTATTAAAAACAAAATACGGCAAAACGCTCGACGCGCGTTTCGGCGTGCTCACACGCCTTTCTCAAGAGCTACTGGCACAGCTGAGGGGAAATGAATATATACCGAGGCAGATCCCGCCCTCCTACCCGTGTCTTCCAATTGGCATGGTTGCAGGCTGACCGGGGGCGGGGTTACACCTCGATATGCGTACTCATTGCTCATAGGCTCATTCATTAGGGAATCATACGTCTCCAACATATCAGTTGCGTTGACGGTCACCATGGTGACATACGTCGCTTTATGGTGTGCGCGCGCAGTGTCTAATAGCTGCACACAGTCATAGACTTTAGAGACTCGGTAGATATTTATATATAATATAAAATAAATATATATGTAAATACGTTAAAAAATAAAATTAAAAAAATAAAAATAAATAAAAAATATATATGTGTAACTTCGTTCTGACTGTATTTTAAAATTAATATATTTATATTGATATCAAAATACACGTAGAATGAAATAATATATATATCTATATACATATCTATATACATAAGTATAAGTACAAATATAAGGCTTGCGTTTCAGTTTTTTCACATTGAAATTCGCCAGATTGGTTACATTGCCTTTTAGACCGTATGGTAGCCCAGGAATGAGAATTACCCCATGATGGCATACCATTTGCAATAGTAGACAACCCAAGGTATTGCAAATGTGGTATGTCTAGTCTTTTTTAGTAGCCACTTAGTCACAAACTTTGGCCAAAATTGGCGTTCAAATTAGTTTTTTGCATTTTTCACACACAAACAAATATTAACACTAACTTTGGCCAGTGTTTGTGACCAAGTGGCTACTAAAAAAGACTGGACATACCCCATTTTCAATACCTTGGGTTGTCTATTTTTGCAAATGGTATGCCATCATGGGGGTAATTCTCATTCCTGGGCTACCATACGGTCTAAAAGGAATGTAACCAATCTGGCGAATTTCAAAGTGAAAAAACTGAAAAATGTAACATGCTATATTTGACCATGTAACTTCCAAAAACACCATAAAACCTGTACATAGGGGGTACTGTTTTACATGTGAGACATTGCTGAACACAAATATGTGTATTTTATTGCCATAAACACAAGCAGTATTATGACATTCACGTAGAACTAAACATTTGTAAAATATTCATATTTTCTCCCATTTTTTTACATTTTATTTATTTATTAAATTATGTTTTATACCTAAATATTTGATGTTAAATGAAAGCCCTGTTTCCCGTTAATAAAATTATATATAATAAGTGCGGGCGCACATAATATGAAAGAGGTGATTTACAGTCTGAACAGACATATTACATTGATTTTTTTCAACATATCAAAAAAGAATATAAAAAAAGTATTATGTATAAAAAATATCAAAATATTACAAAATGTAAATATTTTTAATGATATTAAACTATTTTAAAAATCCATCCAAAAATATTAAATCCTTTGGAAAATGTACCCAACAATTTTAAATTGAGCCCCTTGGCCTCAATTTAATATTGCTTGATAAGCTTTCCAAATGATTTATTATTTTTGGATAAACTTTTAAAATTATTTTTTAAAAATTTAAAATAATTTTATCACAAATAATAATGATTTATTATTTGTGATAACATTATTACAAAACTAAAATGTTTTTTTATAAAATTTTATAATTTTAAACCTTTTTCCAAAATGATTAAATCATTTGGAAACCATATCCAACAATATTTAATTGAGGCCATGTGCCTTGACTTAACATTTTTGAATAAGCTCTCCAAAATGATTTAATATTTTTGTATAAAAACTTTTAAAATGTTTTATTATTTAAAACATTTTAACCTTGTAATATGTTGATATTTTTTGCTATACTGATATATTTTTAATTTATGATATTTTTTTTGATGTTTTAATATGTTGAAAAAATAATTGCAAAAGTTTATCCAAAAATAATAAATCATTTGGAAAGCTTATTAAACAATATTAAATTGAGGTCAAGGGCCTCAAATTAATACGCTTTCCAAATTAATCTAAAAGTTTGGAAAACTTTCCAAAATATTTATCTACAGAAAACACCATTAAAGTCTACGGGACTTTTTGTAGATAAGTAATTTAATTATTTTTTCCAACAATATTGAATCTATTGGAATGCTTACTAAATCGAGGCTTATCTTTGTTATTTTCAATTAAAATCTAACAGGGTTATTGTACCTATATGTCTTGACATTTTGTGTTTACAACTGTATTGCCTACTGAGACTTAAATACTTATTAGGGAAGACCATATATGGTGGAATCTTTCCTTTTACCACTAGTTCCCTGCTCCTAAAATGTGCTTACAATCAAATATAAAATACATTGTGTATACAGATAAAGGAAATCGCTTACCTCCAAAAACTTTCTTAGTCAATAACTGTGGCCCAAATGTTTCACAAAAGGTTTCTGCTGCTTTACTGACCAAAGAAGTGAGAGAACAGGCATACAAGTCACTCTCAGGTACTCCAGCCCTCAAAACAACTTAATTATGATTAAGTTGTTTTGAGGGAAGAAAGTCCATTTAATATTGTCAATTTTAATTGAGTTGTTACTATTTTTTTTAATTTTTATTTTTTTTGCAAGAATGTATACATATTAATACATTTGCACTATGGATTTTTTTTTTTTTGTCTGAATACATTGCATACAACTCACTGTCTTTTACTAGTATGTGGCAAGAAAGATATTTTAGGAATGTGACTTGAAGTGTGTATCAGCTTTGCTGTTCCAATTACTGCAGGTGCTGCAAACGTTTAAACAAACAGCGGATGCACTTCCTTATATCAGGCAAATATTTTGACAGTAATTGAAAAAAAGTTCATCGCCAACAACTCGATGTGTTACATCACAAGCAGGAATGTGTGGGCAATGCAATGTTCACTAAACGTGATGCATTGACAGAATTAAGGGATGTTATGTCTCACATAAGTGAAATGAACTTGCATAATGTTTTTAAACTTCTGGGGCTGTCCCCAGTTTGCTTTTGTCAGGTTTTGCTCCTTGTATCTGATTATGTCTGACTTTCCATGCTCGACTTTCCATTACAAATCAGCTTATTTGTAAAAAATAAAAAAAAATAATAAATAAATAAATAAAATAAAAATAAATAAGTGAAAGACAAATAAAAATGGCACTTCAGAGAGAATAGTCACATTGCCAACTGATTTGCATTTAATGAATGTAAAAAACAATATAAGTAATATGATTAACAATTCGAAAATACTAAGAGGGTTTTTCGCAAAAGTCTGAATGGACTGCAATATCCAGGCATTGTCGATGAAATGCAGCATTGTCTAGATTTTGTATGATTTTTTGTAAATCAGGCACCGAACAGGCCTGAATTTAGTCCTGATTTCAGTGATACTGAACACCGCTGGGTGGCTACAATCTGTATGAATAAAATTCTGTCACGGAACTAAAATTAACCCAAACTATTTGCCCAAACCAGCTAACTCAAGAGTTTCACATCTCGTAAAGAGAGATTTTCTCCTACCTAAGAATTAAGGAATTTTTACCAAAACATTTAATTAAGCAGAGATCGCCTGAGGTTATTAAAAATTTGAATCACTTCTGACCCAGAAGGATATGAAAAATGCTATCTCACAATGTGTGGGAACATGGAGACTAACCAACCCTACTATTGTTCCACAAGCTATAGAGAAATGGGAGAGTGATTTAAAAATAAAGATTGATCAGACAGATTGGGTAAAGTATCTAAGAACAATATATAAAACAGTATACATTTTAAATTTAATGGAGGCATAATTTAAAATGCTAAACAGATGGTATCTAACTCCTAGTCGATTGGGGAAAATCTTTTCAGATTTATCAAATAACTTTTGGAAATGTAAGACTCAAAAAAGGGGCTACTGCGCATTTGTGGTGGTATTCTCCACCAGCACAACATTTTTGGATGACAACTTGCACTAAGATCTCTAAATTATGTGAAATTTCTATAAACTTTACACCTGATTTTTTTTTTTTTATTTTACACTTGGGTGTGGATACATTTTAATTCCATTAAAAAATAATTTATCATAATAAGTTTTGGTGGCTGCTAAATTATTACTAGCAACCAATTGGAAGTCAACAATGATTCCTATTTGGGTACAGATAAATGTACATATTGTATTTCAATTAAAAATTAAAACATGGAGAGGCTTTCTCACGCTAACTCATCTATCGCAAATTGTGGGAAAAGCCAAACAATCAGAACCCTCTGACAACCAAGTCTCGAGAGAAGTCTCACTTCTCTTGAGACTTGGCTGTCAGAGCACTCTGATGGTAAGTGTAAGTGTAATTTTTTTCAACAGGCATTAGTTTAATTGCCCCCCTCATTATTATTAGGGTGATGGGAGTAGGTAGGGTAATTTGTTTTTTTGATGGGCAGCTAGGGTATTAAGGACATCCACCTTGTATTACTAACCACTACCCGTTGTCCATTTTGTCCATTCAGATAAAATCCAGTGCTTAGTGAGTAGCCCTGTATGGGTTATTAAAAAATAATTGTTGGGAATTCAAGTGAATTCAACATGTATTTAAAATTTAAGGTCAAAGTAGAAGCACAGGTGACATTGAGAATTTTGCCAGTTTGGCTATTTGACAATAAATTATAATTTTGCTTTGTATTAACTTTGAATTCTTTAAAGATTTAAAGATTCTTACCATAGTGAATAACCCAGTAAGTAATCGTATGTGGTGAAATAATCTGTGTATGTCAGAAGTATAGTAAAATTATTAGACTTCTCTTGCTGTTGCAAATTAACTTGAGTTATAGCCATACTTCTATGCTAAGATCCCTTAATCTTTCCTGGTAAGTTTTATACTGCATTCCATGAACCAGTTTAGTAGGCCTTCTCTGACCTCTCTCCAAAGTATCAATATCCTTCTGGACTACAGTACTGCGTACAATACTCCAAGTGAGGTCTCACCAGTGTTCTGTACAATGGCATGAGCACTTCCCTCTTTCTACTGCTAATACCTCTCCCTATACAACCAAGCATTCTGCTAGCATTTCCTGCTGCTCTATTACATTGTCTGTCTACCTTTAAGTCATCAAATATTTACCCCTAAATCTCTTTTCTCAGATGTTGAGGTTAGGACTGTATCAAATATTCAGTACTCTGCCCTTGGGTTTTTACATCCAAGATTCATTATCTTGCTCTTATCCACATTAAAAGTCAGTTGCCACAGCTCTGACGATTTTTCTAGTTAACCTGTTAACCTAAATCATTTGCCATTTGGTTTATCCCTCCTGGAATATCAGCCCTGTTGCAAAACTTTGTATCATCAGCAAAAATACATACCTTACCATCAAGACCTTCTGCAATATCACTGATAAAAATATTAAAGAGGTCCAAGAACAAATCCCTGAGGTACCCCCCTGTTAACAAAACCTTGCTTTGAACGTACTCTGTTGCCTGTCATTCAGCCACTGTCTAACCCATTCAACAATATTGGAGTCCAAACTTAAAGATTGCAGTTTATTGATAAGCCTTCTATGTGTGACGGTATCAAAAGTCTTACTGAAATCTAGGTAAGCAATGTCTACTGTACCACCCTGATCTATTATTTTAGTTACCCAATCAAAAAAAAAAAACAATTAATAAGATTAGTTTTGCATGACCCCCCCTGAAGTCTCTGATCTTGAAATCCATTTGATTTTAGATGTTCAGCAATCCTGTCCTTTAACATGGTTTCCATTACTTTCCCCACTACTGAAGTAAGGCTTACTGGCCTATATTTGCTCAATTCCTCCCTACTACCTTTCTTGTGAATTGGCACAATATTTGCTAATTTCTAATCTGACAATCTAATATTATACGCATAGGCGTGCGCACGGGGTTTGCCGGATGTGCCTAGGCACACCCTAATCCCTGCGGCACGCGCTATGTGCCTCCCTCCGTGGGCCAGTGAGGGAGATAAAAGATCTCCCTCACCGACCCACAGGCAGGCAGGGAGGCAGGAGAGGGCCCGGGGAGCTCTTGCCAGCAGCTCCGCCAGGTTCCTCTCGCGAGGTTACCGCGGCAACGCTCAGATCTTGCGAGAGTGAACTCTAGCCCCCTGTGGGGCTAGAGTTCACTCACCACTGGACCACCAGGGATGGCAGCAGCACGGTCCCCCCTCCCTACAAAAGGTAAGAAGGGAGGTGGGATATTAACTTAACGGCCCCCCCATCCCACACATTACACACAAACAGCACACACACACACATACATCACCCTTACACACACAGCACACACTAACAGCACCCTTACACATACACACACAGCACACACTAGCAGCACACTTACACACACAGCACCCTCACCCACACACACACTAACAGCACCCTCACACTAACAGCACTCTTATACACATTACCCTTACACATACACACACTGTACACACTAACAGCACCCTTGCACACACATACACTAACTGCACCCTTATACACACAGCACCCTTACATATACACACACATACACACTAACATCACCCACAAACATACAGCACCCTTACACACAGTGTCCTCACACACACAGCACCGTCACACACACACAGCGCCTGCACACACACACACACAGCACCCTCACACACAGTGCCCGTACACACACAGCATCCTTACACACACACACAGCACCCTTACGCACACACACAGCACCCTTACGCACACATAGTGCCTTTACAAACACAGCGCCCTTAAACACACAGCGCCCTTAAACACACAGCGCCCTTAAACACAGCGCCCTTAAACACAGCGCCCTTAAACACAGCGCCCTCACACACACACAGCGCCCTCACACACACAGCGCCCTCACATACACAGCGCTCTCAAACACACACACAGCGCCTTCACACACAAAGCGCTTACACACACACACAGCGCCTGCACACACACACACACAACGCCGACACACACACAGCACCCTCACACACAGCGCCCTTACACACACAGTGCCTTCACACACACAGCGCCTTCACACACACGCACACACAGCACCTACACACAGCACCCTCACACACACACACACACACAGCAGTATATGTGTGTGTGTATGTATATGTGTATATATATATATATATATATATATATATATACGCGGCGTGTGTGTTTGTGCTTTAGTGTGCACACTCTTATACAATAGGCTGCACATGCCTATGATTATACGAGCAGTATATGGGAGAATTAGTGGTAAAGCAAACTTACACATTTAAGACAGCGGCCACCAAGCATTTGCAGAAGGTCTTTAACAGCATAAATGGTCTGTACCGGGACTTTTGTAGTAAACACTTTTTCAAAAACCAGTTCATAAAAAGCAAGTATCCTCTTCAAGAGACATATTTTCTGTTTTACCTGGAAAAAAAACATGATAAACACGGATTATACAATATGCATGATATTTCACGTTTTAATGGAGAGTACGTGAAAAGATTGATCACATCAGAGAAAAAAAACAACAATTGAGATTTGAAATGTAAATTAACTTTTATTTCAATATGAAGAACTGTTGTCAAAACAACGATTATTATAATCACTTATATAATGCCAAGATATTTTTTTCCAATTTCCCAATAGGGATATACAACACGTGGCAAAAAAAAAAAAAGAAGCAAGGACAACCCTGCTCAAACTGGCTTTAAATATAGGAGTGCGTAGGGTGTAAACCATAAGAGCAAGAACATCATGAGATATGTCCCAGTTCACATTAATGATGACTGTATCAATTGCGTGAAATACATTTAAAAAAAAAATGTGTGGGAAAGCCAGTGACTAGAAAAGTTAGAAGATGAAATGGACTATGTGAAAACACCAACTATGTGAGGAGAGTTGGGGAAGACTGGTATAAAGAGATACATTTCCCAGGAATACAATAAGCTTCGGTATAGAGATTAAGACTTTTCAAGGTCGTCCTAAAGGGCTAGAGAGTAGGAGAAGTCTTGTAGGAAGAGATAGGCTGTTCCATAGGTTTGTAGATGCCCTTGGTAGTCCCGTAGATAAAGATTAGCAATACAGGTGTGAACAGAGATAAATGTCTGATTGATCAAGAAGTGGCGTGCTTATGAATTAGAAAATATAATAAGGACATTTATTGAGGGTTAGAGTTGTTTAGAGCTTTGTTGTGGTCAGTAATTTCACTTAGATCTTGGAAAGTCTGGGAAACCAGGGTTATCATTGGAAGAGTAATGATGGATGTGAGGAGAAGCAAGTAAGGAGAATAAGCCTGGTAACAGCATTACAAATTGCATTGGAGCAATGTGGGCAGGGAATAATCACATAAAGAAGTACCTTATTCACATATTAAAGTAGGCCAAATATAACCAATAAGATGGAAATGACACGATATTAAGATGGACTGGAAATGGGGAGCAAACATACGATTAGTCATGACGTGCACCAAGGTAATGAGTTTATGATGGTTGGGTTAATGCATATAGACAGCTACAATGTAGAGGTAGTTTTGAAATGGAGGGAAGAGCAGAGTTATGGAAATAGTGATTTTCAGGCAATACTTTGCCATTTGGTTAGAGGCAGAGGAAAGGCAGTTAGTGATATGTTCCCTGAAAGGATATGTATGTATCATCAGAATAAAGATGCTACTGAAAGCCAAAAGGAAATAACCAGATTGTGAAGACATGTAAAATAAAGAGAAACAGAATAAGGCCAATAACTGAGCCTTGGGGGACTCCAACTGAAACAAACGGTACGGAGGTGGTGATGCCAACAATTGAATATTAGGATTGGCCAGACGAGTACCGATAAAGGACAATGTATCAAAGCTCAAGGTTGCAAAGGCTTTAAAGAAGGAGTATGTTGAGTGCATTGTCAAAAGCACCTAAGGATTTGATGAGGATGAAAAGAGAGTAACACATTTTCTATTTAGTGGTAAATAAATCATCAGTCACATTGATTAGGAAAATGTTAATGGAATAGACAATGAAACCAGATTGGATAATGAACAAATATTTGCAATTTAAAAATCACGTCAGATAAATATAATCATAAAGAGCATGAGAACATGGATATAAAACAGTTATTTGATGTTTTATGGCTTTTTCATGATACAAGTTAAAAAGGAAGAAGGTAAGGTCAATGGGTCATCCATGGCTGTCATATGTAAGATTGCTCCTCAATACACTACGATATACACAGGTAGATGCCTACAATCTTAAACATTAGAGTTTATAAAGATTCAGAGGTATACTCACTAAAATGAGAATTGTTGGGAATTCAAAGTCACTATCAAATTTAAGGTAAACGTAAAAGTTAAACTGGAATCACAGCAGCATTGGAGATTTCTTCCAGTATAGAAATTATGGCCTTACATTTGAAAATCACTTGGAATTTATGACATTTGTCACGTTCATGAATAACACTGTGTAAGGGTTATTTTCTAAAGTGAGAATTGTCATAAATGTAAAAAAAAAAAAAAATAATGAATATTTACTCTTAATTCACTTGGTCAGTTCTCACTTTATTGAATAACTCTGTGACAGAAATTCTGTCAGAAATTCAAAATGAATAAAAAATGTAAGGCCAAAATAGCTTTATTCAATAATTTTTTTTTTTTTTTTTTTTTTTTTAAATCGCATTGTAAACTATGCTTCCAGTTAATATTTTTTGCCCTTCGGTTTGATTGACATTTTCATTAAATTGCATAAATCCTTTAATGCTACAAATTTCACCACATAAACACATCCGTCATCATTACTAGAATGAGTAAATTCAAACAAAAGTGATTTATTTCTGGGCTGTTTGGGTGTTAGAGGAAATATTTGATGCTTAGAGAACAGGACACCATTGTCTGTTTTAATAAGTATACCTAGATAGTGAAAATGACTCATATATAAGTATATACGTTTCTAAAGTAGAACTGTCGAGCATACAAAGCAAATTTCATATTTAAGGCCCAAGATTCTGGAAAAGACATTAAACGTTACAAGAACATTACATTTGAAATTAACTGTAAATTAATTTAGTAAATAAACCATTTAATGTACAATCTTGAAACTGGGCATTGGAAATTCCAGATAATCTCTACCACTGAAGGAGGTATATGAAACCAACAATATTAAATATAAATACATAAAATACACAGAGAAAGTAAACTTTAATCTCTTACCATAAGTGTTTTTTTGGTGTTTTATATATAAAAAAAAAAGAGCACATTTTGATATGAAATGCATAATTGGCATATGGTGTCAGGATAAAGCAATACTCCTACAAATAGAATGCTGTCCAGAGATACCCAACAATTATTAACATATAAATCATTTGTAGTTTTCCATTGATTTTTTTTTTTTTGTCCATTGAAATAATAGGGACTTCTAAAGTATCAAAGATTGAAAACTCGGAATAATTCACTGCGATTGCTTCCAGGCAGATTTATTGCAACGTTTCGACCTGATCAAGCTTGATAAAGACCTTAACAGGTCGAAACGTTGCAATAAATCTGCCGGGAAGCAATCGCAGTGAGTGCCTGAGATTTTCTTGTTCATGTATATTTCTTGGGGTTTGCTGACCCATGCTCAGTAGCACCCTGGGTTGAAACATTGTGGCCGAGTACGACCCTACTCCTTTTTTTCTATTGGAAAAATAATTAGACATTTTTTAGTTTACAGACAGGAATATTCTCTAAATAGTGTCTCTTAAACTATTTTTCAAATTTAGGCCAAGTTGCCTATATTTTCAATTTAGCTATTTAGGACTTCAATTTGAAATTCACTTTGAATTCACATTGAATACCTGTCTACTGACACTTCAGTGGATAACCATAAGCAAAACTGGATAATAAATAATAATAAAAAGCTGACATACCCTGTTAGTGGGTGTTTGTTAAGAATATGCTGGTATTTATAGGAATGTGAATTAAACATTCCACCAGGATGCAAAAATGACGACTGTATGAGATTATAATGCTCACAGAAACTAAATACTGTCCACTTGCTTAAACCAGGCAACTGCATTTCATAAGACATTGCAACTGATATTGCAACTTGCACGTGTACCCTGAAGTGAACCCATAATGCTTCATAACTCCTCTTCTCCTTGGCTGCTATTTAGTATAACTGTGCATAATAGGAATCATGCAGGCTCCTATTAAGTGACTAAGCGATTGCAAGAATGTGTAAACACATTACTAGCAGCGAAGAGGTTAAATACTTTATGTAATCCAAGTATATAAAACATAAATACTTCCTGATGTATTGTTTTGTATCATTGATTCTGCAGATTGTATAAAAGGTTACAAAAACTGACATGGCTTTACAAAATTATTCTAAATTAGGTATGCCAATTTGCCCATAAAACCCCCAATGCACTTACTTTCAGTTTTATAAAATGATGATGGTAAAGCAGGATTCTGTAATTATCATTTACGAGGATCTGGAAAACAAACAAACAAAAGTATACTGTTGTAATGTACCATTTTAAGTGACTTAAAAACAGACTGCGATGAGCAGACTAAAAACGTCGCAAGAACAAACACTGAATTTACGTGTACGAAAGAATTTCACTCGAGGAAATAACTTACTTCGGACATGTTTTTGAAATAAAGAAGTCTGCGATAATCACACTTTGAACGACTCAAATGTATTGTACAGTTGTGTGTGTTCTGGCAAAAAGCCAGCTTTATCAGGAACAGGCAGAGACATACAAAAGCAAGTCTCATGATCCAGTGCAGGAGGGACCAAGCAAGTTGAGATTTGACAGCAAAGTTACATTTACTCAGCTACTCACCCTTGCGTTGTCCCTCCTGCTGCTTTCTGGGTCACTGTCTTTTTAGTGCATCCACTTTCACTGTTCTGATCTGTTTTCTTCTGAAACTCTTTTGGCAGGTAGACAAGATCCATCACTGGGTCATAATTTCTTTGCAAACAAACGTCACCTGTCTGTGTTGTGTTTATTCCACCATTCACTCCTGGTTTTTTTTCGTCCCCCAGACTACACAACCAGGCTGTGCTTGAAGATGTGAAACAGGACTGCTTACAAACAGGAAGTAATCATGCATGGACATATAAAGTATTGGAATGTGGATGCAGCAAAATATTAAAAATGACCAAAGACTTTATGCCATGTGTCTAACGGTGAAAATGAGTCTGAATTAGAGAAGCTGGTTCTTGAAAGGCAACTGTGTGTCTGAAATGTGATATCTGAATTTATTCAAGTTTTGAAAATAGCACACAACCACAACAAAAAGTTGAGATGTAGGTCAGATAACACGTAAAAACACAGTCTTTATTTATTCTGCTAATGGAAGCAAAAATGATCGGATATGATTTGTCCTACAGAAGTTGCATAACATAAAGGGTGAATAAAAATATAACTGTTTGCCGACCAAAGCCATTTAGAAATTGTTCTGATCTCTTTAGCACTGAGAAATATAGGTCATGGAGCATGGTGAAAGTGTTTAAATGGCCCATTTAATTAACTGCTCTAGAATTTACACCTTTGAATAGAACATTGAGAATCGCCTATAACTCATGTTATGCTTTTTTTCCCCAAGACATAGACCATTTTTTATTTAAATTTTTTTGAAATATATTAGAAATGACATCACAACCCAGGTCAGACAAGGCAAATAGAAGGTACAGGTTGCAGGTGAGGAAGATAAAAATAAATATTCAGGGTTATTCAACAAAGTGAGAATTAAAATTGAATTGTAAATTCAAAGTAAAAATATCCCAATTGGAAACATTCTGTAGGTCAGGTATAATTTCAGTTTGGCTACTCTGGCCATAAAATTAGAAATTCCCTTTCAATTCTGACTTTAGTGACTAACCCCGATTTTTTTTTTTTTTATTCTCCTTTGCTCTGTATGCTTTCGCTATGCTGATGGCCAGATACAAAGATAAAGCTTCTAACAACGATTGGGATGGAGGCACCCAGACACGAGATGAAAATGTGAGGATTTTGCCATTTATTTTTATTTTTCACATGTCATAAATATATATTTGTTGCATATAAGGATAAGTAAATATAATGTTAGAAATCCTGATAAGTGAGAGTTTCCCTTTAAGATTTCTACCTGCTTTTAGAATAACAAACAGTGTGTCTAAAGCTGTATTCAAACATGTTCGTTTTGTAAATATTTGCAATACATATTCTCTGATCAATCATTCTTTTACAGATAATAAAAGTATATATTTAAATGTTTGAAACTATATAGGAATATCAACCTGTATTGAGTTAAACTGCAAAATGTATGCAAGGCACCAAAAACTATCTCCCCACTTCACACTGTTAGGGCTAAAAAACCTTACTGTACTCACCAGATTCCAGCGCCGATCTCCCCCTGCACTGGGTTGAGGCTCCGCCTCCTCCAACCACCCATCCTAGGCGGATTTAAATTACGCTAGATGTTCTCATGCAGAGAGTGAAGATGCCCAGCATCAGCTAGGCAACAACAAGTCAACTAGCTAACAGGAAGTGCCTCTAGTGGCTGTCTGATTGACAGGCACTAGAGGCAGTCTTAACCCTGCAATGTAATTATTACAGTTTCTCAGAAACTGCAAAAAATAACATTGCAGGGTGAAGGGGATAGGGACATTGCATTCACTCATTAGGGGATAGGGACATTGCACTCAATTAAATAAAGTGGTCTGGGTCCCTACAGTGTCCGTTTATTGTTTTATTGCCCAAACCAAAAGTTCATCTGATTTTAAAACAGTATATGTCGAGTTTGCATTTGTCCGTTTTTCACTCTTATTAAGGGGATTTCCAATAATTAGGGTAAAAATGAACACCAAATTATTAACCCCTTCACAACCAATCTATTTTCAATTAAAAAAATGATATTTATTTAAAACATAGGAACACAAACACAGAAATAATTCAATATTGTATAATGACAGTAGTTCACAGATTCCTAAAACAGTCATATTTTAAGTTTCATGTATATAATATGTTTGGGTGGGGTGCGCCCGGGTATCCCCGCAGCTGGAGCAATAACCCCTTGATGTTGGGCTAAGGGAACATCCCTAGGACGTACTTGGAAACCAGAGTAATCTGAATGTACCTTTCCTGGTTAAATACTTTGTTATTATTATTTACATTGCTTTAAAATGAAATAAATACATAAATGAGAGTAAGCCCATGCAGACACGTTTTTGGGAGTTATATGGTTAACACACACATTTCACCAGATTAAAACATCTTGGTAACACTGTCAAAGTGCTACGTTTTCCAATTGGACTGAGTGAAAATGGAGTAATTACCATAATTTCAGCTGCATTTTTCCAATGTAGACTTTTCATATTTTATATTCATAAGGCAGCCACACAGGCAGGGTTATTTATACTATGGTATGAATTGTTGTGAATTAAATAGCCGATTTAAAACATATCTGACTTAAAGGGACACTATAGTCACCTGAACAACTTTAGCTTAATGAAGCAGTTTTGGTGTATATAACATGCCCCTGCAGCCTCACTGCTCAATCCTCTGTTACAAATCCCTTTGTTTATGAATCCTAGTAACACCTCCCTGCATGTGACTTGCACAGCCTTCCATAAACACTTCCTGTAAAGAGAGCCCTATTTAGGCTTTCTTTATTGCAAGTTCTGTTTAATTAAGATTTTCTTATCCCCTGCCATGTTAATAGCCTGCTAGATCCTGCAAGAGCCTCCTGTATGTGATTAAAGTTCAATTTAGAGATTGAGATACAATTATTTAAGGTAAATTACATCTGTTTGAAAGTGAAACCAGTTTTTGTTATCATGCAGGCTCTGTCAATCATAGCCAGGGGAGGTGTGGCTAGGGCTGCATAAACAGAAACAAAGTGATTTAACTCCTAAATGACAGTGAATTGAGCAGTGAAATTGCAGGGGAATGATCCATACACTAAAACTGCTTTATTTAGCTAAAGTAATTTTGGTGACTTTAATGTTCCTTTAAAGAATGTTTCCAGTTTAGATGGCTTATCTTTCTCATACAGGCTGATCACACTGCTGACTAATACCATCATAAAGTACATGATAACATCACGAATGCACCTGTGCCTTTAGGTTAACAAAACTTTTTTTTGTTTGTTTAAAATATTCTACTGCGTGGGATCACGTAAAATATGGAAATACTCGTGTCATGCACAGGCAATCCAGAGCCCTAAATGACTGTGATAATCAATGTAGAAAATACACGCAGTACAAATGGATCTCATCAGTGAGAGCACTCAGGGAGCGTTAGCCCAATTTCAATCGGATTCTCATCAATATGGCAGCAGAGAGGCTGAGCAATAAGGTGCCAGGGAGACCCACGATTATTGTCAAACTATTTCAATACAGTTTGACAGAGAAAAGGAGGATGGTGTCCACAGGATAATAAAACCAATTACATGTAGTGGTTATAGTGCTTGCAGTGACCTTCTAAGTTTTATTAATAAAATATTTTATATGTATTTACATTCATAATTTGGTAAAACTGGAATAAAATATTTGACGTGTTTGATTGTTTTCTTTTTTTGGTCCATTTTTAAAATCACATCCACTCTGAGCTTGAAACAGTTACTTTGTCCAGGAATGATAAGAATGCCAAGTGGGAGCATATGGAACAGATCTGTTTCATGTCTGACATTTTAGTATGAAGAAGCTAATTTTAAACATCTTCGATTTACTATCATGCCTTCAATACACAGAAAGTCTAGTGGTATATGCAATAGCTCAGTTAGTTAATGCACCACCTGATTAACACATTCAAACATCAGACTCGCAGGTTATGTTCTTGGCAGGGTGAATTGATTGTTAGGAATTCAAAGTGGATTTCAAATTAGGCCATAATAGTTGAACTGTATAAATTAATTGTCTGCTGAATTGTTAAGCTATTCTAATTTAAAATTTGAATTCCCAATATCAAGTATATTACTAGTGGGTTATTCACTTAACACCAGATTTTTTCAGATGGACAAAATCCACTGAAAATGACAGAATTCTGACCTCAATGGCAATTCTCATACTTTCTAAAACAAATATGATCTGAATTTCAACTATTATGGCCTAATTTGAAATCCACTTTGAATTCCTAACAATCAATTCACCCTGCCAAGAACATAACCTGCGAGTCTGATGTTTGAATGTGTTAATCAGGTGGTGCATTAACTAACTGAGCTATTGCATATACCACTAGACTTTCTGTGTATTGTAGGCATGATAGTAAATCGAAGATGTTTAAAATTAGTTTCCTCATACTAAAATGTCAGACATGAAACATGAACTAATCTATAGCAATCGCCTGGATGCATTCGGTGTCCAGATTAAAATCTCGCTTTCAAATCCGAATCCTTTAGAAAATATAGGAACTGGTAGATTCACAATGCAACCATTTTAAACTGAATGGGGACCAAATACATCCATCAGGACACACATTCACAAATTCAAATGTAAATAACTCTCGGCAATACAAGGGCTAATTATGTGTCAGCCGAGAGTTATTTAACCATTTGTCCACTGACTGCTGGCATTGCCCGGATTTGAAGCCTCTGGCCCAACTTTAAATATTCTATCCAGATTATAGCCATCTGGTGGTGTTCAGCCTGGCTTAAATCCAGACCAAATCCAGGCCTGAATTGTAAAATCCAGACACTCTTAACCCCTTAAGGACACATGACATGTGTGACATGCCATGATTCCCTTTTATTCCAGAGGTTTGGTCCTTAAGGGGTTAAAGGACCACTATAGTGCCAGGAAAACAAACTCGTGCCCCCACCCTTAGGGTCCCACTCCCGTGGCGCTGAAGGGGGAGGAAGGGGGTAATCCCTTACCTTTTTTCTAGCGCCGGGCTCCCTCGGCGCTGGGGACTCTCCTCCCTCTTCTGATGTCACTGGCTGAATGCGCATGCGCGGCAAGAGCCACGCGCGCATTCAGCCAGTCTCATAGGAAAGCATTATCAATGCTTTCCTATGGACGCTGGCGTTTTCTCACTGTGAAAATCACAGTGAGAAGCGCGGAAGTGCCTCTAGCGGCTGTCAATAAGACAGCCACTAGAGGCTGGATTAACCCTAATGTAAACATAGAAGTTTCTCTAAAACTGCTATGTTTACAGCAAAAAGGGTTAAACCTAGAGGGACCAGGCACCTGGACCACTTCATTAAGCTGAAGTGGTCTGGGTGCCTATAGTGGTCCTTTAAATTGCATGAATAATGTCTGGATTGCAGTTCAAATGCAGCTGGATGCTTTTGTCCCTTTCGACACAGGGCTATTCGGACTTTAGTGAATAATCAAATAGGTGTAAAAAAACCAAGGGCTTTAGCCGAAGGCTAAATGTTATGGCCCCTCTCACATATATTGGCTTAAAGGACAACTGTCACCCTAAAACTTTATTTAATAAAATAATTATTTCACCAAGCTTTGAAATGAATTTTATTTACTTAAATTAAGTATATGTAAACAAATGGGACTGGGCCATAGTCCAAATTCCCGAACTCCAAGACGAAATGTAACCGAATTTGTGATTCAGCCTTTTGTCCATGGCACCAAAAAAAAAGATGATTAATGGAAAAGAAGATGATTAATTTCTAGGGAACAGCCACAAAATGATGATTTTATTTACAGATCAAATGAGAAGTGAGCAACAGAGGAGAAAATGTATGAGTTTTTCTGAATCCTGTTTCGTTAACAAAATTGAGATGAGCTTAAACACGATATGGCCTCTCGTGAAATGTTTTTTTTTTTAATTTTCTGACGAAGTGGTTTGGCCGAAATTATTTTTTTTTTTCGCATACATAAGTCTATAACTAATCCTAGCTCCAAATGTTCAAAATTCCGTTGCCAGTGATTAAAAGTAAAGCTGGGTCCAAAATGTGTGACAGTATTAAACACCTTCAAAAATTTGAATGAATGAAAATCTTCCCATTCTGCAAACAAAAGGATCAAATTGTTTAAAAATTGACTGCTTGTCAATTTTATCTTCTCACTGCACAGCGAGTAATATACGTCTTATGATGAGAGTAGTTAATCGACCCAGGGCCGGTGCAAGGATTTTTGGGTACATAGGCGAAGATGTATTTTTCCGCCCCCCCCCCCCCATTCAAAAATAACATCTTCACCTATGTGCCTCTTAACCAGCCCCTCTCCCCGTCCATTATTGGTCCCTTCCCTACCCTGTCCCTTAGTGTTCTTCTGACAGTCACACACACTCAATGACAAACACAGAGACTCACTGATCTGACACACACACACTGATTGACACTCATTGACAGACACACTGATAGTCACACACAGACTCAATGACAAAGATACTCTCACTGATTTGACAGACACTCACAAACACACACTGACAGACACACACATACACTGACACTCACATGCAACACTCATACAATCACTCACAGACACACATACACTCACTCACGCACACACTCACAGTCACTCACAGACACACATACACTCACTCACGCACACACTCACAGACACACATACACTCACTCACGCACACACTCAGTCACTCACAGACACACATACACTCACTCACGCACACACTCAGTCACTCACAGACACACATACACTCACGCACACACTCACAGACACACATACACTCACTCACGCACACACATACACTCACGCACACACTCACAGACACACATACACTCACTCACGCACACACTCACAGACACACATACACTCACTCACACACTCACACACAGTCACTCACAGACACACAGTCACTCACAGACACACAGTCACTCACAGTAACACATACACTCACTCACGCACACACACAGAGACACATACTCACAGACACTCACTCACACACACTGACACACACTCACAGACACTCACTCACACAGAGACACATACACACTCACAGACACACAGACACTCACTCACTCACACACACTCACACACAGACACACACTCACTCACAGACACACACTCACAGACACACATACACTCTCACACAGAGACACATACTCACTCACAGACACTCACACACTCACTCACAGACACTCTCACACACACACACTCACACACAGACACACACACTCACTCACATACTCACTCACAGACACTCACACAGACACACACACACTCACACACATACACTCACACACAAACACATCACATACATTCACAAATTATTTTAAGAAATAAATAATATCCACCCAGCCTCCCTACCTGGAGAGCTGGTGTGGATCATTCCCTGGGGTCCAGTGGGGCTGCTGGGCGGCGTGCGGCAGTGCTGCGATCAGGCGCTGCGAGGGAGCTCTAACCTCTCTGCTCTGCTCCCTCGCGGGCTGTCTACTGATGCCGCGGGAGCCGGAATATGACGTCATATTCCAGCTCCCGCGGCATCACTAGACAGCGCGCGAGGGAGCAGAGCAGAGAGGTGAGAGCTCCCTCGCAGCGCCTGATCGCAGCACTGCCGCACTGGGGGCGGAGATGGTGGCCGGCAGGAGGGAGAGCTTCCCTCCTGCCGGTCACTGAAATCTTGCGCCCCCTGAGCCGGTGCGCCCTAAGGCGGCCGCCTGTGCCGCCTTATGGACGCGCCGGCCCTGAATCGACCTAACCCACATACAGAAACGTGCATACTAACATTTTATTTGCTTTGTATGCTAGGTATGCTATTTTCAAGTGCAGCTCGGATCTGCCGGTGCTGGCCCTGCCCCCAATCTGCCTCCTTGGCTGAGATCATCAAAACTGACGATCTCAGCCAATCCAGTGCTTTTCCACAGTAAAGATCATCTGAGATCCTCAATTCTAAAGGATCTCAGCCAACGAGGCGCGATGGAGAGGCAGAACCAAACTCTGTGTTGGCCAATCAGCATCTCCTCATAGTTGTGCAGCATTGACCCAGGAAGCACCTCTAGTGGCCGTCTGAGTGACTGCCACTAGAGGAGTTCCTCGGCAGCAAAGTTCACGATATCTTTTCTCTGAAAAGGCAGTATTTACATGAAAATGCCTGCAGGGACTGACCACCCTCACCAGAAAAACTACATTAACGCTCCAAGCACCATAATCACTACAGCTCACTGTTGTGGTTATTTTGCCAGGAGTGCCCTGGTGCCACCCTCTTTGTAGTAGTGATGACGCTTAAAGTGTCCCTTTAATGCAGTAAATAATCCTTTTAGTGTAGTATATCAGAATTATGTTGTTGAAATTTAGATGCCTGATTCATTTTAATTGTGTTAGTAATAGTTTGAACTAATTTAAAATTCATACATCAATTTTGATCACGTATTGTGTGCTAGATTAATGCTCCATGAAATTATCTTGACATTATCTTTATCTACACTTCTTCGTGTGCTTGTGCTCTAATTGTATTCTGTGGGTTGAATGTGTTGTTTACCTTTACAGTGACCATGGCGCATACAAACTTTAACACCCAAGGGTGCAGCACTACAGAAAGAGCATACTTTCTGTAACAATACCAGCTGTACGTACCTGGGATATATTCACTAAACTTTGAATTGCAGTGAATTTAAAAACAAAATTGCAAAATTTAAGCAAAACTTGCTGATTTGGAAAAATTTGTCCGATTAAGACATATCACAGCTTGGATATTTTAGCCTTTGTTTTGCAATTATGTTTTTTATCCACTAAAAATAACTTTTTAGTGAATTAATCCTGATACATGTGCAAGCATAAAATGCGGGGAGATTTTTCAAAATTGTCAATTTAAATTTCTGCAAATATTTTCAAATGTATCTAATCATTTCATCATTAGCATTTTTTTCCCTAACTAACCATTTGGAATATGCACCATTGTTTGCAGGTGTTATGAAATTTTCTTTTACTTTTTCTAACAAAAAAGTAGCAGAATTTTTTTTTATGCCACTATAAATTTGCCGGTTCTTCTGAAAATGGAAATTTCTGCCAAAACTGTTGGAATTTATGAAGAAAGCTTTTTTTTTTTAAAGTAATTTCATTAAATATGATAATAATAATACGGAATGTGATGGACACTTTTCAGAACGCTTTTATAAATATCCCTCCATATTTTTACATTAAGTGTACAATATAATTCCAGTGGTCATGAACATAATCTAATCTGAGTGACAGGCTGTCCTGGAACAGAGCGTTCAGTGCAAATTGATTTAATCTCATGGTGTGCCAACTCTCATGAGTTTGGTGGTATATTACCAATTTTGAGCTTATATCCCACAATCCGCAATCCTAGGTTTGTTCCCTGGTATTCTACTTTTGGGAAAACTGTATCCAAAAAGCGTAGCGTGAGCAGATCATTAGATGTGCTTGTGCTATGCACCAGGACTATGAAAAGATCACTGTAACGGCGCCCTGTGAGTGGTCCGCCCGTCGTAGGGCTGACCGGCATGAGTGGTAGTTAGCATGGAATGCATGCACCTTTTCGGGCAGGCCTGCCTTCATTCTGGATGGGTCAAACCCTTTGCTTAGTGTCAGTAATGCAGGTGACCCCTGGTCCACCCATTAGGCCTGCTTACTTGCATCCTGCCTTACATACCTCCCTATGTTGGGAGGCATGGTGTACATGTAAACACACAACACTTTTCCTGCATATACTCGCGGATGCATGAGTGTGCCCAGAACATCATGGAATTCAGACATCTGCCACATGTGGAAGTGAGGCAAAATGGGTGTAATTGCTTTTATAGTGTTTACTAGTGCAAATAAAAACAGTACTTTCATATATGTGACAGTTCTTCTTAAACCCTTCTTGGGACTTGTATATACATGATTCCCATAATATGTACCCACAAACAGGAATTGTATATACATGATTTGCATAACTGCAAATGAAATTGGTTTATTGCAAATTAATTTAAGTTATAAATTATGCCAAGAATGCAATCACAGATTTCACAGCACAGCGGCCTAAGGAGCCAGGAAGCTGCAAGCCTCGGAATGCTGAATACAGAGACTGGCTCTCTCCCTCTCGCTATACTTCCAATGTGTGAGTGTTTGTATGCCTGTGGATGTGTGTCTGTCTGTGTTGGTGTGTCTTTATGAGTGTGTCTATGAGTGTGTGCTTCTGTCTGGAATTGAATGTGTCACTCTCTATGTGTATGTCTGTGAATTTGTGTCTGTGTGTGTGAGTTTAAACACTATAGGCACCAAAAAAACTTGAACGTAATGAATAGTTTTGGTGTATAGATCATGCCCCTGCAATATATATTTTTATATATTGCAGTACACTGATTAACCCATTCTGCATCTTTTTGATTCTACTGATTTGGTTCCCAAATCTGTATCGTAATTCTTCTGAGCTTAAAGGAACACTATAGTCACCTAAATTACTTTAGCTAAATAAAGCAGTTTTAGTGTATAGATCATTCCCCTGCAATTTCACTGCTCAATTCACTGTCATTTAGGAGTTAAATCACTTTGTTTCTGTTTATGCAGCCCTAGCCACACCTCCCCTGGCTATAATTGACAGAGCCTGCATGAAAAAACAAACTGGTTTCACTTTCAAACAGATGTAATTTACCTTGAATAATTGTATCTCAATCTCTAAATTGAACTTAAATCACATACAGGAGGCTCTTGCGGGGTCTAGCAAGCTATTAACATAGCAGGGGATAAGAAAATCTTAATTAAACAGAACTTGCAATAAAGAAAGCCTAAATAGGGCTCTCTTTACAGGAAGTGTTCATGGAAGGCTGTGCAAGTCACATGCAGGGAGGTGTGTTCTTCTGTTACCGGGTCCTTATGTGGACCACTTGTCACGTTCACTATTTTTTTTTTTTTTTTATATTTTTTTAATAGATTTTTGGGGCAAATATTCCCTAAGATGTATAGATACAGTGTTGACAACATGAAACCAAAACCTACAATACATAACATTAATGATAAACAAACACAGAAAAATCATATAACATTTATCTAATTGGCTGCCAGCCAGGTACAAGGGAAATCTCAAAATTCAACTTATCATGGTGTAAGGGACTATGACAAAGTTTTTTGTGCTAATTCTAAAACATTATTAAATATGGAGTTTGGTTTCCCCCCTGCTTCCACATGCCATTTTCTCCCATTTTCCATTTTTAGCTGCCATAGCAGTTGATTAGAGAAAGCGGACTTTAAAAAAGCAAGTTTCTGTTTCCATGCTCTTACTATCAAAACTTTAGCTGCCGCACATTATTATTCAATAAACTTGTTCATTTGAATATTTTGACAAATTCAAATTCAATAATCTGATAAGTGGTGAACTCTTTATATTTAATCTTTAATCTTAGGGTATTTTTTTTATAAAATCAAAGGCCCAGGGCCATAAGGTGTGAACTTATTTTCAGTCCCAAAATATGTGCATATAGGAACCTGTTTCTTCTTCACATTTCCAGCATTTATTGTTTGTATTTAGAAACATTTTAGCTAATCTCACTGGAACATAAAACCATCTATTGATGCACTTAACCCTCGGTCAGGCGCAACTGATACAACAGGCACAGTCAATGTTTGTTGTTTTGTCCTACCATGTGTAAACATGCATTATGTATGGAACATGCTACTTTTTATTGTAATAAATGCTCAGAAATTACTTTTACCAATGTTGTAGAGCAAATGGAATAATAAACATGTTTTTATTTGAGTAAAAAGGTTTGTTTTGTAAAAATGGCCTATTAGGCACAATGCGCCCGATACTGTTCTTATTCACAGTGCGCCTGACCGAGGGTCAAAGTGCATTTCTATTAGTGAGAGGTCATGGATATTCTTAGAAAAACTGAGTTCCAAGCTCCCTCATCTATTATTTGGTGAAGGTATTTTTCCCAGATATTAATATTTCTATTTTTCTGATCTTTGTTATCCAATATTTTAATAAAGCCCACGCATTTAGCCATTACTTTTTTGTTCTCTTTCTGCAGAAATATTTTTTCTAACGTTGATAATATTACATTATCCTCCAATAGAACATGTTTACTCAAAAAGCTCCTCACCTAAATATAATTTTTTTTTTTTTTTTTTTTGCAAATATATCTTTATTTGATTTTAAAAAAATTTCTCATCATATCAAAACATTATTTCATATAAACATGTAGACAGTTTCGACAATATTAGTAGACATCCAGTCCTCCAAACTAAATCATTAAAACATATTTCACAGTTCATTCATACATCATACCTCATGCATTCTTACATTTGTGGGAGTAGGCAGCAAGTTACAATAGAATTTAAACATACAAAGTCATTTTTATCTATTAAACATTTCTGTGTATACATCACAAAAGATTACTATTGTTGCACATTAGTTTCTAAGAGTTTTAAGCATTTTTTCCCCATTTCATATTTCTGTACACTATCCTTCCTCTTAAAAAGCCCTATCTCGTTATTAATCTGAAGTTTTAATTGTTTCTCCCAGTGTTTGAACTCAATTGTCACGGAGCTCTTCCACCCCCTAGCTATCAATATCTTTAATGCCATAAAAGAATGGCAGACCAGAAATTGTTGGTATTTTAATAACTCTGGCCATTGGAGGTGTAAGAGGGCCCTTACTGAAGATTGTTCTATAAGAATTTTGTCCCAAACATACAATTTTCTAAAAACCTCGTCCCATAATCTCCTAATTAATCCACAACTCCACCAAATATGGACAAAACTTCCCAAATTGCTTCCACATCTCCAACATATTTTAGATTCATTGTGATCAATTCTGTTTAGTCTCATTGGCACTAAATACCAACGATAGCAAACTTTATACTGAGTCTCAAACAATATATCGTTGTGAACATTTCTTTTTAACTGTATCAACATATCCCCCCACTTTGTTGGGTCTATTTTTATATTGCATTCTTTTTCCCAACTTTTTATTTGTTTAGACCTTATATTTTTGGGGGTCGCTCTTATAAGGGCGTAGCATTTTGCCATGTTTTTTCGAGTACTATTATTTCCAAAGATCTGTTTTATGAGGATACTACTGTTTATATTACTCTTAGCAAGTGATTTATCCAAAAAGGATTTTATTCTTAAATATCGAAAAGCCTCATCCTGAAGAAGACCAAATTCCCCAGACAGAGTTACAAAATCTTTGATTCTATCTCCTATTATTATATCGTCCAAAGTTTCAATTTTCCTATCCTTCCAAGAGTCTAATTTTAAATCTGGCAATAGGGCTTCTAATATTTCTATTCTCATAAACCCAAAAATGCTTCCCAGGATATTTAATTTTTTTCTAATCTTATTCCATTCATTCAACAAATAGTCTAGAATTACACTGCTGATTTCTTTTTCAATTTTTTTGGGTTGCCAGATGTACCTAGTCAGTTCTTTACCATTTAGGGCTCGGGTCTCTAAGCGAAACCAGCCCGTTTTTTCAGAATCTTTTTTATTTAATAACTGAGTGTGGAATATAATAGAGGCCTCGTAATGGCTTATTATGTTCGGGAAGTTTACCCCTCCCTGCTCTGTATTATTTGTTAATTGAACTAATCCAATCCGTGGTTTTTTCCCCTTCCAAATAAAGTTTTTAATTAGCCTCTGTGTTATCTCCAGCCATGGCAGAGGAATTTTTAACGGAACCATTCTAAAAAAGTATGTCCATCTAGGCACTATGTACGCATTAATTACTTTTATCCTTCCTAACCAACTCAGAAACAAGGGGTTCCATTTTTTTAACGATATCCCAGTGGATTTCAAAAGCCTAGTAAAGTTGATCTCCACCATTTTATCCAAATTCTCCGATATTGTTACCCCAAGATATTCAAAACTCCCCTTCGCATCCACAAAGCTATAAGTTTTCAAAAATTCACTTTTCCACTCTTTGCTACAGTTTTTAAATAAGACAATCGTTTTATCTGAGTTTATTTTATAATTTGAGATAATGCTAAACATTTCTATTTCTTTTATCAAATTATCAATTGATTTAATTGGGTCTATTAGAGTCAAAATGGTATCATCAGCGTACATACTTATTTTTAGTTCTCTATCCGTAGTTGGTACTCCCCGGATATCCGGGTTCTCTCTTATTCTGATTGCAAAGGGTTCCATTGAGAGAATGTATAAAATGGGTGAGAGTGGACACCCTTGCCGTGTGCCATTTTTCAATGGAAACCAGTCTGAGCATAAGTCCATGCCCACTACCCTCGCCATAGGATTTTGATAAATAGAGCCTATTGCCGACAGCATCCATCCATCTATGCCCATTGCCCTCAGTACTCCCATCATATATCCCCACCCGACCCTGTCAAAGGCCTTTTCTGCATCCAATGACAGGGTCAGGAGGGGAATTCGCATTCTATCACTCCAATCCAGAACATTAATCATTCTTCTAATATTAGTGCTAGCTTGTCTGGTTGGGACAAACCCTATCTGATCTCTGTCTACCAATTCCATAATTATCCTTTTCAACCTATCTGCCAATATAGATGAAAATAACTTTGAATCGACGTTGATAAGTGATATCGGGCGATAATTCTTTAGATCTTGCGGATCCTTATCTTTTTTGTGGATAGGGATTATATTTGCTTGTAATAATTCTATAGGGCCTGTACCTTTCAGAGAGATTTCATTATATGTTCTAGTCAAGTAATCTGCCAATATATCTCCATAGACCTTGTAAAATCTATTAGTCAGACCATCTGGGCCCGGAGTCTTATAGTTCACAAGTTTTTTAATTGCACCTGTAAATTCCACAATTTGTAGAGGGGCATTTAGCATTATTTTCTGTTCTTCCGAAATCCTCGGGAACCTAATCTCCCTCAGATAATCGTTTATAGCTGCTTCTTTTGATTGATTTGGTAAATTATACAACTTTTCATAGTATTTTTGAAACGCCTTAGCTATTGTTTCTGGTTTTCTACAGATTCCTGATTCGGTTCTAATACAACTAATCCTATTTTTCCCATTTTTTGTATTTTTAAGTTTTTTTGTTAACCACTTATTAATCTTATTATTGTCGTAATAAAAATTGGATTTCATCCTCTCCAGATTTTTCTCTATTCTTTCTTTCTCCATTTTTTCTATTTTCATTTTAATCTCAGAGAGTTGCTTGAAAGATTCATTACTTAAAGATCTTTTGTTACTTCTGGCCAACTTATAGTACTCTATATATAGTTTTTCTCTGGTCAGACCTCTATCTCTTTGAATCCTTTTCTTAAGTTTAATCAAATACCCCCGTACCACTGCTTTAAATGCGCACCAAATAGTGGTTATCGGGAGTTCTTCTGAGATATTCTCACTAAAGTACAGTTGAATCAGTTCTCTAATTTGTAACTGATCTTTACTATTCTTCAAAATACTGTCGTCTAAACGCCAGGTCGTCTTAGATCTGTACTTTTTAACGTCAGTTATAGAAAAAATTATATAGCTATGATCTGACCAGACATTCTCTTCTATATATATGCTTTTTATTTGTTCCACTAAATTGGCTTCCCCCAACAGAAGATCTATTCTGGAAAGTGAAGAGTGTACCCTTGAGAAATGTGTATATTCTCTTCCCTCTGTGTTATATACTCTCCATATATCCAATAAATTATTTTCTAAAAGTGAGTTTCTCAAGTTCCTTGCTTGATTTATCAAATATTTAGTTATGGGTTTATTATTTTTTGTTTTTTTATCCAAAGCTGTATCCACCACACAGTTGAAATCTCCTGCAATAACTAATAATCCTATCTTGACCCTTTCTACCTTTTCCATAATCTCTTTAAAACATTTAGTGGGTAGTACATTTGGGAGGTATACATTTACCAAAGTGTAAACTTTCTCCTCCAACTTACATATTACTATCTGGTACCGTCCTTCTATATCTATATCCTCATATATAATTTCTCTATTTATTCTTTTTGAAAGGATTATGGCCACTCCTCTTTTCTTTTTCTTACTCAAGGCTGCTTGAGAGATTATCTCATATCCTTCATCGTTCCATCTAGTCCTATCTTCCCGTATCCAATGTGTCTCTTGCACCATCGCTAGATCTATTCCTTTTTTTTTTAGCAATCCTCTCATCATAGCTCTTTTATATGGGGTATTTAGCCCCTGTACATTTAGTGAGATACACTTCATGGTTTATGTTTTCCTGTAACATCTATTCCTGCTGCCCTCTCTCCCATTTCATTCACACACGTCTGAGCTCTCATAGTACAGAGTAGCCCATTCCCAAACATTCTTACTTGTTGTTTCAAGAGATAATAGAAATTATTCATCTCTTCAACCTGTAAGCCTTGACAATATCTTATGTCTAGGGCTAAGGTCTATCTCTGACCTTAAAGTGGTAGCTACACAGGAGGAATCCGAGCAGAGCAGCCAATCTTTCTCCTTCCCTCTGTCTGTCCCTCATACTGGGCAGAGAGAGAAGGAGGAAGAGAGGGGAAAGAAAAAAAAAAAAAAAAAAAAAAAAAACCCTTACCTCTCATTACCCCCCCCCCCATACTAATTATTTATACTCTTCCATAAATCACTGATTCTTCTCACAGGACTTTCAGCGAAAACTGTATATTTTCCCTTGGTATTTAAGTGTACGTATTGTTTTACCCTTAGTCCCTTAATTCACCTTATCCATATGAAATTTTTTATTCTCGTGTTCATTTATATCCCCTGCACAGCACTCCATCTATTCTCTATTATATTTAAACAAATCTCTTACTAATTTATCTATTTTTTTTATGTATCCCATATCAAAATATCACGAACAAACACCCCTCCGTGTTATACAGTATCATTATAACCTTCAGATTATTTATGATATCTCCTGTGCAAACATCTTCCCTTAATCCCGGAATGCATCTTCCCACTCCATTAGTGAAAATATACTGTAAATCTTAATATTTGAATACCTTGTTACCTCTTATACTTATAAAAATTACCTCTCCTATTTTATCCGTAAACAAAAATTCATTCATTTCTATCCCCTATACCAAACTCTATCTATTGTGTAGTTATATTTAACCAAACTCTTATTAATTTATCTCTTTGTGTATCCCTTATCAAAGTATCACACTCAAATTCGCACCCCTCCGTATATACAATATCATTTTATCCTTCTGATTTTTGTGATACCCCCTGTACAAAACCCCTTCCCTTAGTCCTGAAATGCATCTCCCCCCTCCATTAGTGATTTATACTGTTATTCCCAAAAAATTCCTTTTAAATTATATCCCATCATTCATCTATTATATGTACATTAATAATCTCCTATTAATTTATCCATGGGATAATATGTCCCATACACAATTTCATATTCAACACTCTTGTCGGGGGAGAGGAAAAGAAAGAAAAAAAAAAAAAAAAAAAAATCCTTCCTCTCTCCCATCTCTTATCTCTTTCTCCCCTCCTCTTCCCCTTTTTGCCAAAGTTCTTGCGTTTTCTCTCCTCATCATTTAAATTGTTGAGCTGTCCAATCTTCTAATTCTTTTGGGTTCAGAAGGACTTTCCTTGTATCGTTCCAATTTATTGTAATGGCCTTTCCTGGTCCCCATCGATATCCGATGTTTCTTTCTTTCAGTGGTTTTAATTTTTCAAAATATCTTTTTCTCTCCATTCTTACTGCTCTGGGTAGATCTTGATAAATTTGGATATCTTTAAATTTATCCTCTTCTGAGAATTTTTTATTTCTTATTGCATTTATTATTTGCTGCTTGACAATCAGGGAGTGGAGAGTAACCATCGTGTCTCTAGGATAAGCATTCTGGATTCCCTGTGGCTTCTTAATTCTGTATATGTTTTCCATACACACTGCCGAAACTTGAGTTTGTAAGTTTAGTGCTGCAAACAGCCCGTTCAAATAGTCCTTGATTTTATCGTGAGAGATATCTTCTGGAATATTTTTTATCCGTATATTTTTAGCTCTCATTCTCTCTCCCATCATATTTACTCGATCTTCTAAACTGTTTATTTCCACCTTTATTTTGGTTTGTTCTTCTGTGATTAGATTATAATGGTTAGTTATTTGTTCTTGAAATTCTTCCACTTTTACTATTTTTCTGTTAATTTCTTCCATTTGCCTTGTCATTTGAGCTGTGCTATTTTCTAATTCTTTTTTGAAAATTTCAGTTTGATTGTCCAGGCTTGTTTTTATAAAATCTTGAAAATTGGTTATTGAAACTCTTTTATCTTCAAATGTTGATTCATCCAGAAAGGATAGTTCCTCATTCTGTTTATTATGTGGTGAAAAAAAGTTAGAAGCCACTTTTTCATTTTTGTTATCTTTTTTGACCTCCTTGGTTTTTTTTGAGATCTTTGGCATCGCCATCTTTGTTTACTATTGTGTCAAGGGGCCCTTTTCCTTTCCACTTTCACTTTCTCACCAGCTTCTTTTCTTTATCTTGTCTTGAAAACAATCTGTCTTTGTGTTCAATGTCTCTGGTCTTGGCTTTATTGGTCTTTGACCTTTATGACCTTTATGCTGTTTTTTTTCTCCCCCCAATTTCTTGATCCTCTTATCTCCTCACTTTGCAAGAAGTCTATTGATCCAATGATCCAATTAGGGATCCAATTAAAGGTCCAAAGATACAAGTGATGTCGGTCAGGGAAATCAAACGTTATAAAATTCACATCTATGATGTTACAGTTCCAACATATATATTTTTTTTAAGTGGTATGTGCCACCTTAACAAGGACAAACCAAACTGGAGCACCAAAAATAGCACCAAAGTAGTAAATTATTTACCAAGTGAGAGTTAAGCTGTAAGCTGTTAGATTTCTCCTCATCTGTTTCTCAGACAGTTAGCCATCAAATCTTGTGGTCATAACCTTTCCATTCTGTTAAACCACTTTATTAAGCCACATATATTTGCTTATATATTACTGTTCTCTAATAAGTTGTTAGTAGCAAAAAAAGGGAACAAACCAAAAACAAACCAAAAAAAAAGGTTACTGGATTTGATCTATATTTGCAGTTCCAGATTCCGAAAATTATATCATTAAATGGTATCGGCCACGTTGCAAAGTGAACCGAGCCACATAATAAGCCACATAAAAATCGCTGCACTTTTTTACCAGCTACCGCTCCGGTATACGTCTGGCTGTCCGGTTATAAATCCACATAACATTGATTGCCATAATTAGTATATACCCCAATTCTTCCTCTCCTCGTAGTTATGTGTCCGCATTTCTCCGAACAGATACCAGGCAGCGCTGCTTCTCAGTTCCCCGACAGGCTCAACACGGGCTCAGCACAAACGCCATATCCTCGTGGCTGCTCCTTCCTCCGATACCCCCATTGAGCTCCACCTCCTGGTGCGTGCGTACGCTTACGTCCCGCCGCACTCCGTCATTCCTCCTCACCTAAATATAATTAAATGCCTCTTTTGTCGGCAGCCCATAAGTGTGTTGCAGAATTGAGAATTTTTTTATAGAGCTGTTTTCTATGAGGTAATACACCTGAGTTATTCCTACATTTTTCCAGTGTTCTATCTTTAAGTCCTCTATGTTGTATTTGATTACTTGAATATTCAAGAACTTCACTATTTTGTTGGATATATTTATATATTTTTTAAAATATTATTCCATATTGGTAAAATGTGATTATGTATCATACAGTTATATTTATTAGACAATGTAGTCTTCTTATATTCTAAAGTCCATACTAACATAGATAGGTCTTTACAGTCTACTTGCTTTTCCTCTATTTGAAACCAATCTTCATTGTTAAAGATTGGATTATGCATCTTTTGAATATGATATATGATACTTGAATTATAATATTGTTGGACAATAGGAAAACCCAATCCCCCATCTTAATGTTTTTTTGACATTATATCAATATTATTTTCCCTTTCCACACAAAGTTTCTGACGCTTTGTTGGATGAGGTCTAACCAGGGAGTTGGACATTTTAGTGGCAACATTCTGAATAAATAAACCCATTTGGTTGAGATGTATGCCTTAATGAGGTTGATTCTGCCATACCATGATATCTCTTTGGTAATCCATTCTTTTAATAGTATAGTCATAGGTCTTAAGTTATCAAGGAAGTTACATTCGACTATTTTTACATATCTAATGAAATGATTAGTCCAAGATAGGTAAAGCTCTTCTTTGAGAAGTCAAAATCATATTTACTACAAATTCTCTCTCGTTCAGGTTTAGTTATGTTGTAAAAAAAAATGCTACAGTTTTGGTCATATTTAATTTGTAGCTAGAAATATGACTAAATATATCTAATTCTTTTAACAAATATTTCAGTGATTTGTTTGGATCAGTCAAAAAGACCAAAACATTGTCCGCATATAAGCAGAGTTTTAACTGTTGGTGTTTTAATGGAACCCCTTTATGTCTTTGTTTTCTCAAATTTTTGTGGCAAGTGGTTCAATTGAAAAGATGTACAAAATGGGGGGAAAAGGACAGCCTTGTCTGGTTCCATTCTTTAGATCAAGCATGTCAAACTGAAAGTCTGGATCGGGCCACATAAACAAGGTTTAAGTTTATGTGGGCTGCAAAAAAAAATAAAATTACGCAAATTTTAATAGTACAGTATAACCCCCCCAGCAGCATCCCCCTCTACTCATCCACAGTACACCCTCTACTAAATCCCATCCTCCCTCTACTAAACCACAGCACCCCTCTCTACCACCCTGTGACAAATCTGATCCTCCCGCTGACACACACATATATTCACTGACAGACACACACATACAGACACACTGACACACACATGCTCACTGAGAGACACACACAGACAGAAACACACACACTCACAGACAGAGACACACACACAGACACACACATACTCACAGACAGAGACACACACACACATACTCACAGACAGACACACACACTGATAGACACACACATACTTGCTGACACATACAGACAGACACACACACACACACACTGACAGACACACACACACTGACAGACACACACACACTGACAGACAGACAGACACACACACATACTCACTGACAGAGACACACACATACTCACAGACAGACATACACACACACACACATACACACATACTCACAGACAGACACACATACAGACACTGACAGACACACACGCATACTCACTAACAGACACACACACACACACACATACTCACTGACAGACACACACACATACCCACTGACAGACACATACATCAGACACACTAACAGACACACACACACATACTCACTAACAGACACACACACACATTTATATATTCTTGCACACACATTAATTTCTTTATTGCTCCTTACCTTATGGAGCCGATGTGGGGCATCTCCCTGGGGCATCTCCCGGCTCCTCACTGCTCCCTCGCGCGGTTTAGTGATGCCGGGTGCCGGAATATGACATCATATGCCAGCGCCCGGCTTCACTTCAGACGGCGCGCGAGGGAGCAGTGAGGAGCAGGAACACTGAGCTCCCTCGCTGGCCGCGTAAGTGCTAGCAGAGTAGGCACCTGCAATATGGGGAAAGCAGGTGCCTACTCTGCTATAACACCAGCATGTACGCGCGGCTCGGCAGGCCACAAAGACGGTCCTTGTGGGCCGCATGAGGCCCGCGGCCCGCGAGTTTGGCATGCTTGCTTTAGATCAAACCAATCTGAACATAAATTCAACCCCACTACCCTTGCTGTTGGAACAGTATATAGCGATTTTATAGCACTAAGCATCCAGTCATCCAAACCATATGATTGTAATGTAGCGAACATGTACTCCAATCCCAACCTTTCACACTTTCTCTGCGTCTAACTACAGGGTAAGGAGGGGGGTACATGTCCGCTCAGCCAAATCTAAAATATCAGTTATTTTTCTAATGCTATTACAAGATGACCTGTCTGGCACATAGCCAATCTGGTCCTGATGGTTAGAAACCAACAAAATAGTTTTCAAATGTTCTGCTAATATAAAAGAAAATAACTTAGTATCAACATTTATCAGTGAGATAGGACGGTAACTGGTTAGGTCTGCTGCATTTTTCCCCTGTTTTAATATAGGTACAGTATTTGCTTTCAACATTTCTTGAAGGAAAAAGCCTTTACTCACTATGTTATTAATAATTGTCACTAAATGGTGTGCTATTTCTTTCTTGTAAAGTTTATAAAATAAATTGCTGAAACCCTCAGGACCGGGTGTTTTATTTTGTGCTAATTTTACAATTGCTTTTTCAACTTCTATTATGTCTATTGGTTGGTTTAGTCTGTTCCTTTTTTCAATTGGAATTGGGGGTGGTTTTATATTTTTTAAATATTCATTAATCCCTTCATTTGACACTTAGGGAGATTATAAAGTTGTTTATAAAATCAACAAATACCATGTTGAGGTGGGACAGCTACCACCCGACCCCCCTTAAAAACGGGATTCCGGTTGGACAATACCTCCGCTTAAGGAGAAATTGCTCAACGGTGGAGGAATTCATCAATCAAGCAAAACTCCTCAGAACAAGATTCAAAGAGAGGGGATACCCCAATCGCTGCCTCAAGAGGGCCTATCAAAGGGCATTGATGAGTAATAGGGAGGACCTTTTAAAAGACAAGGCAACACCATCCAAACAGGAGCCCATTCGTTGCATAGCAACG
This sequence comes from Pelobates fuscus, assembly GCF_036172605.1. Taxonomy (NCBI): domain Eukaryota; kingdom Metazoa; phylum Chordata; class Amphibia; order Anura; family Pelobatidae; genus Pelobates; species Pelobates fuscus. The sequence goes on along the minus strand of NC_086319.1, from coordinate 51,351,361 downwards.
TTTGACTCTGGATGGGACCAGACCAAACGAATATTGGGCAGGTTCTGGCCACTGATCTCTCAAGATCCCCAACTTAAGGGAGCTGTGACTCCATTTGTCTCTCTTACCGCACGAAGAGGTAGAAATCTAAAAGATGTCCTGGTTTCTAGCCACCTGTCCTCTAGATGTGCCACAAAAAATTGGCTCTCAGTGCAGGGGACCTACCAATGTGGCAAGTGTGTAGCCTGCCAATATATGATGAAAGATTCAAAAATGCTTCCAAATCTGATTGACAAGTCTGTATGTCAAGTGAAACACTTCTTTAACTGTAACACGAAAGGCATCATATATCTCTTGACTTGTATCTGTGGACTTAGGTATGTGGGGAAAACTATACGCCCCTTTAAGAGGCGAGTTATGGAACACATACACTCAGTCAGAAACCTCAAAGACACCCCAGTTGCTAGACACATTAGGAATTTCCATCACGGCGACACGAGAGGGGTAAAATTTGCAGGGGTTGAGAAAGTTTTATTGAGTCATAGAGGAGGAGACTTGGATCGCACCCTCCTCAGAAGAGAATCCTTCTGGATTTACAGTTTCAACCCACTGGCCCCTAATGGTCTAAATGAGGCGTTTACGTTTACTCCCTTCATCGAAAAATGAGTTACACTGAGAGTATTATTATTTTTTACCATCAGTAATGCATCTCTCCTTAAATGGTATTATTATTTTTGTATTATTATTTTTGTAAATACCCACATTGTATATATTTCAAAGAATTTTTGTAAATACTTTTGTCATAATTTGATTAATATGGATTACACATGTCTGTCCCTTTAAGATATGTGAGCTTTGGATGCTGTCACCTTTAAGACAAATCAATATTATTATTAGACCCATCTTAATATGTTGCTCCACCTTGGATAATTATTATTATTATTTTTTTCATCATTATGGATCCAGACTTATTTGACCTTGCTGTTCTGTGATAAGCATGTGTCATGCTGTATCCATATGAGTAATTAGGATTTGTCTATCCTTACTCTTTCATTATAATTCATTCTTTATTCGCAAGTATTAAGGGTTCTTAACTGTTACTTCCAATTGAGTGTTTAGGTGATGGGACACAGGAGACGCATTAGCATATCCTGTCAATCATCCAGTGACGTATTCAGAAGGGCGGTACGGACTTGAACGCCGGTTTTTGGCGCGAACGGGTCCGCTACTCCCTCTGCATGTTGCATGTTGCATATATAAAAGAGCAGGCAGGGGGACAGTACGACGCTTTACCTCTGACGAAGGCGAATTTAGAAGCGCTGAAACGCGTGTTAGGTAGTTTAGTCAGGAGTGGTTCCAGTTTTTGAGATCTTAGTCAAGTTAGATTGTATGCTCTAGATCCTGGGATTTTGGAGGTTTATTAGGAGGGACTACTTGAGTTAGTAATACTAGTTGGCGTTTTATTTTAGCCTAGTTTAGACACACTCACTCTGCTCAATGTGGGTGGTCTTCTGCATTCATCCCGTGTGGGAGTCTCTGTAGATATATGATTTTGTTACAAGATTGATACTATTAGTGCTACTTTATATATGTGCAACTTTCCCATATAGGAGCTTGTTGAAGGCTTTTTCAGTATTACTCTGGTTTCCCCCTTTTCCCTCCTTTAGCAGTGACTAGTCTTGACATTAGATCTCGCCTTATAGGTGGTTTTTAAGGACGACCATTTGATTATTCTACAATTGTTATTGTCCACTACCACATTTATTAGGGCTCCACTCCTTATTTTTTGTTTTCACTGTTATTATTATTATTTTTTTCTACTAGTATTCACATTGTTTTATTATATCCTAATTAACCCCTTAAGGACACATGACATTTGTGACATGTCATAATTCCCTTTTATTCCAGAAGTTTGGTCCTTAAGGACATTACAGTTAGGAAGGGGTTTCCTACCTTGGTCAATCTGGGGTTGAGTTTAGGTGTTCCCTATCTCTCTCTAGATCGTCCTCCTTTGAACATTTTTTTTCTATAAACGTATGTAAGGGTTACCTCCTTTGGATTCCCCGGACACACTTACAGGCTGGTTGCCTCGGGCAACTGGCTTTTCGTTTTTAAAATCAACAAATGCATTGGGAATATCTTTTGGGGTCATATGAACTTGGTCGTTAACTTCTATCGAAGAGATTCTTTCTTTTAGTGTTTTCTTTTTCAATTTATTTGTGAGAATATTATCCGCCCTGTTTCCTTTATGATAAAATTTAATTTTAAGTCGGTCTATTTTTTTTAATTGTCATGTCCAGCTCCAACAATGTAATCATACTTGAATTTTTTTTTTTTTTTAATTATGGGAGTATGATTATAGAACTGTATATAAAGCTCCATTAAAGAAGCCCTTCTCGCTTAAATGTGATTAGATTTTAGTTTAATTATATGTCCTCTGATAACAGCTTTAAAAGCACACCAGACTGTAATAAGTGGGAACTCCTCTGTGGAGTTCTCTTGAAAAAAAAAGTGTTATTATATTACGAATATAGTCTTGATTTGTAAGGTTTTTAAGAATACAGTCATAGTCGCCATGTAGTTCTAGGTGCTATTTTTGAGCTGTCGTTTCAATATAAAATAACTAAACTGTGATCTGACCACAAATTGTCTTTTGTATATCTTTTTCTGTTGTTACCTACTATTGACATGTCGCCTGAAAAAAGATCAAGATGAGAAAAAGATAGATGTACTTTAGAAAAATGTGTATAGTCTTTTACACAAGTATGATAAACTCTCCATAAATCCTCCAGATTTACTTTGTGTATACATTTATTTAATTTTAATGATTGTTTAATGGAATTTTTATCTACTTTATAGGAAGTATTGGATTTTTTGTCCATATAATAATGCAGAACACAATTTAAATCACCTGCAATTAAAAGTTGACCTATTTGCACTTGTTTCATTTCTTTTAACAACTTTAAATGGTTGATTGTTAATATCGCACACTAATATTATGTATCAACTTTCTGTATCTTGACTCTAATATTTAACTTTTACTTGTACAGTGTTAGTCGTTATAATGGCAACTCCTCTTTTTTTATTTTCTGGTAAAGAGGCAGAATATACATGTTTGAATTTATTAGACCACCATTTTTGTTCTTCTTTTGCTTTCCAATGAGTTTCTTGGATCATTAAAATATCTGTTACTTCCTTTTTTATTGGTTTCAATACCATTTGTCGTTTAAAATTAGAGTGCAGTCCCTGTACCTTTACTGTCATGAATTTAACCATTGTCAAACAAACAAAGTTTAAATTGCATTCGATGTCCTTTGCTGGCAACCAAATAAACTAACATATATACAAACATAAATACAAAAACCACATGTTTGGGTGTCTTCCTGACGCTCAAGAAAAACATACCACGTTCTATCCCCTCTGAATAGAGAGAGTAAGTGTGACCGGCCTCCCTCAGTTACCTGGGGAAGTAGGACA